>NC_069127.1:56212202-56512202 GCF_026914265.1 Mya arenaria
TATAGCAAATTCCCTTTACACAATGATAACGATTGAGAAGTGGCTAATAAAAGTTGTAAACAATAATCCACCGAGATGCAACCTAAATTTGAGCCAATCTGAAAGAGTCGTATGAAATCACTGTTGATAATCACTTTTAGAATGGACCAGGGCTTTAGCTTAAGAGGATGCTGCAACCTGTGCTCTTTTAAGGTAGCAACTTTCTGCCTCCATGTGGACCAGCATAGTCAACCTTCTGCCTTATAAAATTAATGCCCGTGACTGTCAAATATTTAAGATTTAAACTGATCATTACTAGTATGAAGAAATAACATACAAACTTGAATTATTTAGCATTTGGAACCGACTTTTATTTGATAACACACAAATTTATTTCAAGTAACTAATAATCAAGTTCATCACAGCCACTTACAAGGTGACCCTTCCCCATAAGTGTCCTGACCCTCTTTTGCAGCACCCAATCCTTTTTAAAACCTGGCTTAAACAAATGGGCTTACACAGTGCAACTTCAAACAACTGTTTTATTGCAACAATAAATTATAAAGTTAAAGACAACAAGTCAACTTCAGCATAATAGGTGCCAGCAAAAGTCCAGTACAATTTGTCCGTGTAGGCCTTATGCATGACTTCCACTTTAATCTGAAACCCAGTGCCAGGATTTGACGGAGGAGTATATCTGCAACCAATGACCAGCTTGGCATCAGTGCCAGTGCCACATGTATCTGAGCATGTAGATGTTTGTGTCTCATTGTAGATTTCAAAACTTGAGTCCATGGCTTCATCTGCTTTTCCATCCTATTAAATTAATTGAAAAGCAGATCATGATTATATAAAAGCAAGTTGGTCGAAAATATTTCTTTTAAAAAATGGTCATCATATAATACACACATTTATAAAGCAAGTTCAGGAAATGTGCAGACATGTATCACTCTGAATTATTTGTTACAAAATATGGGTTTCCGATTATTTTAATTCCGCTGATGGTATCCTTAAATAATTACAAAAATCACAAAACAAACACTACTTTTTACGAAAGAGCTTGGTTCACGAAAGGTAAAATATGGCCACATCCGTAATATGTTTGATTACCGTGAATATTAGTAGAACAACCAATGGCATTTACAAAAGGAAATGTCATCTGATGATTTTATCACCATTTTGGTTGTCATGGCAGCGTAATAGTCTAGGGGTATTTCTTTAGTTATAATAAATAAATGACCTTGAACATAAATGATGATATATTTTGCTTTAAAAGAATTCATGCAGGATACAAATAAACAAAATAGTATTAATAAGAATATTACCATGGAAATACTTGCAGAACCAGACATCATTTAATAAGTTTACTACAGCTCAACCTCAAATGAAAAAGTGAATATGCCAATATTGAGACATGTCACAGTACTTTTGACAAAGCACTATGCATACCTGGTAAGTCTTATACCAGTTGATAGTTAGACTTTCATCTGAGTTTGGAAACAGGCATGCTGTGGTTATGTTTAATGCTCCACTTTCACCTGCTGTTGGTTCTTGTGGTGAAAGGGATGTATTATTTGTGCTAAATTCTGAAAAAAAGAGAAATTGAACAACATAATACTATGATGTTGACATTACTAATTCAGCAAGCCAAACGTTTACTCAAGGGTGTTTACATTAAAGTTATTTATTACCTGTCAAAACGAGCGTGTATAAGTGTTTTACTCGTTATAGTAATACATGAACAATTATTTGTGCATACCATATGTACAGTTATCTACGAAGGGACAACCGCATAGTGCGATTTTTAATATCGCCTCTTTTTGAGACATGAAAATCATCAGTTACACATTATTGATGTTTCATCCCTGGGTTACTGATGCATGGATTTGATTAACTAAATGGTCTTCTAGATGTTGCTCTCAACGAAGCCAGATACCTTGGATTCATTTGAATTGCTATCAAAACTAGAGCTATCACAGGATGTAATTAATATCCCAACTACGACACCTTATTGCAAACAAGTATCACTGAAAGTGATGTAAGCTCCTTGTGTGCCCTATGTCGCTAAGATCGATTGAAATAATGATCCTTATGGGTTTTTTTATACAGTTGATGTCGAAACCTCCAAAAAAATATACAAAGATTGTGAAAAGTAAACAATAAGTAAATAAATATACAATTGTGATTAAAGTTTGAAGTCAATACCTCAAAAACATACTGAGTAGCGGAGAAAGTAAAAAATAAGAATGATATCTATCAAAAAGTTATCACAAATATTTTACACAAAATCACTGTTCTGTCTATACCATACATTAATGTTTCATTTACACAGCTCTTTTTTCACAACAGTCATTAAATGTGTATGCAGTTTGAAGTTAATTACATAAAAACATAGGAAATTATGGAACGAAGTACAACAATACGTATAGGAAAGTCGAAAGGAAAGGAAATAACTCTAAAAAATACCATCCACAAAATATTTTTTTCTTTTGCACAACACTTCTCGGTAACACGGTCAATATGTGTATAAAGTTCGAAGTCAATACCAGCAAAAAAATATGAAGTTTATAAACAACTGCCTACCATAATCTAAAACATACGTAATAAATTCCTCTTCCATAAACACTTATAGAAAGTTCTAAACCGCCAGTTTTAAGTATTCACATATAAATGCTTAAATATTTTAATAAAAAAAATCATATAAAACAAATGTAAATTAGTCAGTTTGACAGCAATGATCGACCATATACATCGATTGAAATCACAGTATAAACATATCTTTACTTAACCACTCATGTGGAACTAATCGGCACGAAAACGACATTTTGCACGTGGCGCACGAAGGAATTACGATTTGGTCAATAGTTTGTCGGTACTCCCCTTAGTATATTTAAAGGGGTAAGTATATGTTTTATTTTGCAAAATGATTAAAGCATAACGCTCTACGAGGGTTCTAATAATGGAATACTGAGTGCTTTCCGATAAACGTGTATGTCATTATAGTATCTACGTTATGTTATAAGCACCATAACACGTATAACTAGCATAAGACAGAAATGCGTTTAACATTGTGCCACATGACAAGTTGAGTTATATTATTTAAGACAAACTTTTCCAACAGACACAACAAAGCAATTAAGCATTTAAAGGTGAAATACAATTCAACAGGAAGTTTTGCTGACCGTCACCGACGGCCCTGTGCCAAAGTGATTACTGCGCACCAAGACCGTTACATTCAAGTTTCACATCTCCGAAATCGAAAGAAAATACAGACACAGCAAAAATAATGGTTGGGTCACACGGACGTAACATTTCACACAAAACAAACATATTTGAATCGGTTGAAAATAGCCAGCCTGTGCGCCTGGTACTGACACCTAGAAACAGACAACACGTTTACTTTAGTCCAGGTAACACATTAGGTGGACCCATGCAGATTGGTGAAACATGCTCTTTATTGAAGAGTCGTGTTTCCACTTGGAACGCGTCGACGGCTGTGTTTGGATCTTCCGTCGACGCAGGGAGCGTAACCATGATTGTTGTGTCATTGAATGGGGGCACTACGACGGTGGATCTGTTGAGATATTAGGATGAATTTACATAGGTTGTCGTTAAGTTTGTTATGTGTGTTTTAGATTTAAGTTATGGTCTCTACCGTTTATGTACCCCTGTTGATTTTTATTAATAAGTGTCGGTAAAACAGATTGTAAACGTTTTGCAAGTATTTACGCAGCAATTGTATGTCTAAATTTAGTAAGGAGATTGATCTGCAATTTTCGCCTTTTTGTTAAGTAAAGAAAGAACGCCTTGTTTTGCCTATAAAATAGTTCTCCTTCTTCATATCATTCATTTAACCAATTACAAGATTACTAATTAAATACCCAAATCATAAAAGTCTGTATCAACCTTTAGGTTTGAAGTGTAAAGGTCTGAGAAGATCGTCTTCTCTACTTTTAGAATTTCATTTACTTCGGTTACTCTAGTAGTATTAGCTTTCAGTGCGTTTATCAAATTTTAAGTATGCCTTGACTTTTCAAAGACTTAAAATATATATGTTATTTTACCTAACTTAAAGCCATCAACCTTGGAACAAATTCGCGCTATAATTGTTTAAATTTGATATAAATCATTTATCTCTGTTACCATATTTCGAACCGGTATTGATAGATTTTCGTCTGGATCTTGATCAAAGGTGTTTTGAAGTTCTTTAAGTTTGTTTTTTTCTTCTTGAAAAATCGGTAGTAGTATTCCTTATTTCAATCTTATATGATTCCACTTTTGTTTGATTAGTTATATTTGACAAGAGTGTCAAAAGATGGAATTAAGATGAAGTGTATCAATTCACAAAGGCAATAATTAAAACATTCTGTACCAAGAGTTGTGGTTCCTATGCACTGCACTTCTCAAGTTATGCTCTAGACAAAATTGCTCGGACGCACGCATACACGCATGCACGCACATACACTGTACAAAACCAATCATTGGATTAAAATATCAGTCAAACTTTATTTTATGCTGCTACGCCGAAAAACAAACAAACACCTTACTGTTGTAAATCAGCTGGTAACTGGCTTCTTGTAAGTTTTCAAGATATTGGCACTTGTATGTTCCACAACTACTGCTGCTAATGTCATTGATGATAAATGTGTATGTTGTAGCACCATCAGTTAGAAAGCTGTATCCAGTATTAGTTAAACATGATCCTCCTGGGACAGGTGTGTTTGGTATGCATGATCCCACATTTATTCCATCTTTGAAAAAGTCAACTCCACTACCACTTCCATTAGAACATACCAAAGAGAACTGCATAGTGTTGACTGGTTCACTCCCACCGACAGACTCAAATAACACTCCTGAAAACAATTAAAAACAAACATTCATATTTGAATGAAAACAAATATATATATATATATATATATATATATATATATATATATATATATATATATATATATATATATATATATATATATATATATATATATATATATATATATATATATATATATATATTCGGTCACTGTTTTGAATGCATTAGTTCACTGTTGAAATGTATTTGTTAGCTGTTTAGAATGCATCGCTGGGCAAAAAGTGTGTGATGTTTAAACATCACGAACGCTGTAAAAGGAAAACGTAAATGTTACTTAGATTTACGTTTTGGCACATCGATCATTAAAAATTGTGTCAAAGAGTTTCAAAACAATTATATTCCAATCCTCATATGCCGTTTGAATGAATATAAAATATTCAAATCATTAATACAAACAAGAACCATTCATTTAGCAATAAATAGTGTTCTTAAAATTTATTCACCTTCTGGTGGTCTGAATGTTTGCCACATACTACATATCTGAATACGGTGAATAGTGGGGGTGTCGGGTTTTAGTGTACATTGTTTTGTATGTAGTTTTCCCTATGGCTAAATACAAAATGTAGCAGGCTTGGCTATCTGAACTTCTATTAGAAGGCCGAGTTACCATATTAACACACAACTCATAAACATTGATAGTATTATACTAATTATAGGAGGGATTTTCAACTTTGTCACTTAGTTTTGCTATGATTATGTACCATTTTGATACGCATAATTTCGACTGGTCATACAAAAAATGGTCCCAAAATCTAAGAATAATAATGTTTAATCATCAACTGAAAACTAGACGGTTGTTTCTGAAATTAAAATCTGGTGTCTCCCCCTCTTGATATTCTCTTAGTATGGTGAACATTTGTGGTAATTCAAATCTTTCAAGATATTTGGAGTGGACCTGAAATTAAGTCATGACCTTTGACCTCGTAAATGTGACCATAACCGTAAACTGAGCTAATCGGCTCATGTGCTCTCTCCATCGTCTCAATAACGGGAACATTGGGCACGAAAAATGCATATAAGAGTCATATGACCTTTGACCACTGCGTGTGACCTTGACCTTAATATAATGGTGAACATGTGTCACGAGTTATTTTAAAATCCATCAAGCGGTTAAAAATTATGGACCGCATCACGATCTGTGACGGAAAGACGAGCTGGACATGATTTGTAACGGAAAGTTACAGACATGTTGTAACTTGCGCTCTGCACATCTTCCTATTTGAGCCGAGTTATTTCAAAATCCTTCAAGGGTTTCTTCATATATGGAGCGGACACGAATAGTAGTCGCATTCAATAACTTGAATACAAGTAGACTTAGTACTTCATGTGAAGTTTCATCAGAATCCCTGCAGTTTTTAAGATTTTGTTCGTTCAAAGTTTCGCCAAATATTAAGTTGTTTGACTTTAGGCTATTTAAGCTTTCGAGATTTTCTGACATTTTAAACTGCAGTAATTTATAGTTATTTTATGCTAGATCGTTGGTAGGAGTGACCGCTTTGATGAATCTCAAGTACATAAAAATGCTTTTAGGTTAAATGTCACTAAATTATGTACAGGTCATATGACACTAAAGCAAGAGCTCGTTCCCATCAATTGCTGTGGGTGCACAAACACTTTGCAAACATGCAAATGAGCATACAATGTATTTTAAGCAAAATAACTATATGTACATCTGGACATTCTTGAAAAATTACAGACATGTAATAATAGGGATAAATGCTTTTAAATGATAATAAATCTTACCATCAATTGTTGTCACACTTATCAGAAATAGGAAACAGACTGCACTGATACCTGAAAAGAACATCAGGCTGTCACTGAAAACAATCATCATAATAATTCATTGCCGTATTAAACGTATGCAGCGTCCATCAAAACCTTTGCCTTGATGTTTTTTTGTGTGTTTTTTATTTTGCAGAATCGACGCATTATATGGCTTGACCCATCATTTCCGATGATCAATCATAATTTTAGACCGATGCTTAATCACCATTGATTAGGATGAATAAAGCATTTGTGATGACAAACATATCAATCTTCGAACTGCAGTCAAAATTTTCAAGACACTGTTCACTATGTCCTTGACCTTTGATTGACTGATACTCCAGCTTTAATAGGGTTCTTTCTTGTTAAGGGCAGTATGTCAATGAGCCTTGATGGTCCTAGATAAAGCCGTAGTTGAGTTTTTTTGTAGACACAGTTTTAGAGATTTTCATTAGACAGTTGTCAATGACGTTGAAAATTGACCCTAGTTGAAGGACATGAACAGTAGGCGTAGCCTAATCGCTATTGACGTTATGTCATTTGTAAGAAGCCAAGAAAAAAAAATGCTTTATAGATATTAAGAAGCTAGCCCCAGCATGTTACACTTTCCACCAAGAAAAAGTTTTAGTTTTTTAATGAATACAATGAATTGACATACAAGTGACTTTGCATCTCTAGCATACTCTCCCAGTTCATAGGAGAATGTCTGCTTATTCCACATATTCTTATTAATAGGCCAATAAAAAGATCAAAAAAGAGTCAGTGTGCTAGTTAAATCAAGGAAACCTTCTTCAGTCGTATCTCTTATTAGGGTTTCAATAAACTAAAGAAACAAACATTCAACAATGTGTCTTGTTTCCCATGAATAGCTATCATAGCGATCAGTCCGCTCAAAGTAGTTATGTGTCGACACTGCTACTTCATCGTGTGATCTTCATACACTTCTATGCATGGAAATTAATGATGAAATTGCGAAAAATAAGCAAACATTGAAACCCTGTTTTGTCCTCAATGGGCGTTCAAATGATAAGGATTATGAAGTGTTTATGTCGGAAAAAATATATTGTTATGCAGCTTTATATAAACACTTTCAAAATACTATACTGAAATTATCCTAAGTTGTATGAGAGTTTTTTTTTTACATCAGACATATTCACTTAGAACATATCAAAGTAAGTGAACCATTTCAGGAAGGCAATCAAATAATAACTTTCAGTGCAGTCATTTGATATGAATCAACACCTGATTTGGTGTCATATGACCTAAAATACATTTAGTGACATGTTACCTAAAATTATTTTTTTCTTCAGATTTATCAAAGGGATCACTCATCGATCTAGCATCAAATAAATATGCATTACTGCTGTTTTAAAGAGTCAGAAAATCTCGAAAGGCCTTAAAAGCTTAAAGTTCAACAACTTCGATTTGATCGAAAAGTGTTGAGTACGAAAAACATACCAAAAAACTCACAGTAATAATTGCAAAACATGTAAATTACCCTCCAATCTTTCAATTGCAACCAGAATTCTTACCAGATCAACACTATTTACAGTTAACAGGAAATGTACATTCCTTTCGAATGACTGTAGTGTTAGTCAGTGAACTGGAGTGAGTACTGTGTTGAGATATTTTTTGGATACATTCGGAAACTTTTTCTACAACCAAAAAGATATTTGAATACTGTGCATTTGTGATAAGCTCAGTCCATAACCTTTGAACTGGTACAGAAAATTTGACATGTCTTTGGCAAAACAAATAGAAATCGAGTCAATAATTAACTCAGTCAGGGCTATTTTTAGAGTCATAAATGAGGTTGGACTCCTAAATTATATGATTCTGATCCTGTAAAAAGCAAACACATACACAATTTTGCCAATAAATTTTGCATGCCGGCGATAAATATTAATATAATTCAATAAAATTGTAGTATACAGCTATAACCATTCATTTGTTTATAATTCAAATTCAAAATAAATCACTGTCGGCTAAAATAGTCCATGAAATGATGGACACCTAGAATGAATGTCTTGTTATTACATGTATATAGTTCTACTATTGTTTAGTTGCACTCAACAAAGTGATTGTCGTGAAAAAAATAAAACCTACCATTTACTGGTTTAGATAATCAGTTTAAACTCCGATAGAATAAAAACATTCTCTTCGAGACAGGATTACCGTATTTGTAGTCAATTTAAGAAGGCGTCCGAGAACTACTTTTGTCGAACTAAAATTTGACCCCTAATGAATATCTTATTTGGAGCCAAAGATAACAAAGTTCAGTTATTTAATTCTAATCTTTTATATCAACAGAAGAAGAGCTAAAGTTTATTATACAAAAAAGGTTAGATGTCTTTATAAATCAGGAGAATATCTCGACTTACAAATTAAAAAGTGCCTGAACATTAATCGCCCATTGTTTTATTAATGTTTTGTCAGTAGTGTAGTTGTAAGATAACTTAATAAATAAAACTTACATTTATTATACTCCATTATCTATACATCAAATCAAGTCCAAAGGTCGCATTACAGGACACGTTTACTCCCCGGAAATAAATCTGGAAAACCCGAAAAGAAAGAAGAAAAAAAGGAATATGTTTGGAACGTATTTACGATGTAGTTAACGCTAATTGTGTGTAAACATATAAACCAATTAATTGCTAATGAACATGTAAACTTTAATTTTTCATTTTGTTAACTAAAATGACTATTTATAGACGACGTACACTGACATGAACAATTTTGTGTTATTTACAATGTTATAGTAATCATAGTTTGTTTTTCATTACAAAAGTTGTTGATTCTGTTTGAGATCAGAATGAACTAGATAAAGAGGAAGACAGGGGAAGAAAGAGTGAAGAGTTGTTAATGGAATACTTCCAGTGGTGCCAAATCTTTCACAGAACCCTGAAAATTATTGATAATGCTGAGTATCAAATGCTTACGGAAGAAAGACAATTCAGGGTGGGATAGTTATAAAGTTGGATGTGGCTAATCACTGGCATTCAAAACGTTTTGACATTTAAATAAAGAGATGAATTGCATTAAACACTGTCTTATTTTATTTTATTTTATTTCGTCAGGGCAGTATCACCGTGTAGTAAATTGCAAAAAATACACGTCAGTCAACGCGTCCACAGAGTTGAGCATAAGTCTTCTTTGATCAGTATAAAGAGGACAGATGAGAAGATAATAATACATTGTCACTTCAATAACACACGATCAGAGGGATTAGAAAAGCGAAAAATGTACAGATCCAAAGAAGAAGAAAAGTACAAGTCTGTGATTACTATGTTAAAGATGAGTATTGTCAAGTGTGCCAATGCCATTATTTGTGCGATGTTTCAACATGAATCGTAGCGCCAAGAGCTACCGGTTACTGTTATAAAACAAAACAAATGGTTCTCCGTGTTGCTAGCTAACAGTTTTAAACTAAACTATATATAACTTCTCCGCAGTATGCCTTTTAATAGAATGTATGATTTATAACATCGATGATATGAAATTGCATCATACGTCAAAACCCTATACTAATATTATTGATAAACAAATGGATTGAGTTTCTTTAACAATCACTTGTTCAATATAATTACTTTTTAAAAACGTTGTATGATCAATTGTTACGCACCACTTTTCCCTGTGTTTTGAAGCTGTCGTTACGTATGAGGCATCTTAAGAGGATAGCAGGCTCTTTTCCCAGTGTCTCGAAGCTGTCGTTACGTGAGAGGTTTCGTTAGAGGAAATAATTCAATTTTTCCCAGTGTCTCTAAGCTGTCGTTACGAACGAGAACTCGTAAAAGGATAGTACGCACCTTAACCAGTGTCTCGAAGCTGTCGTTACGAACGAGAACTCGTAAAAGGATAGTACGCACCTTTACCAGTGTCTCGAAGCTGTCGTTACGAACGAGAACTCGTAAAAGGATAGTACGCACCTTTACCAGTGTCTCGAAGCTGTCGTTACGAACGAGAACTCGTAAAAGGATAGTACGCACCTTAACCAGTGTCTCGAAGCTGTCGTTACGAACGAGAACTAGTAAAAGGATAGTACGCACCTTAACCAGTGTCTCGAAGCTGTCGTGAGTTACGAGGACTCGTAAGAGGATAGTAGACACTTTTCCCAGTTTCTCAAAGTTGTCGTTACGCACGAGGACACATAAAAGGATAGTAGACACTTTTCCCAGAGTCTCGAAGTTCTTGTACCGTAAGAGGACTCGTAAAAGGATAGTAGGCACTTTTCCCAGTTTCTCGAAGCTGTCGTTACGTGAGAGGTTTCGTTAGAGGAAATAATTCAATTTTTCCCAGTGTCTCTAAGCTGTCGTTACGAACGAGAACTCGTAAAAGGATAGTACGCACCTTTACCAGTGTCTCGAAGCTGTCGTTACGAACGAGAACTCGTAAAAGGATAGTACGCACCTTTACCAGTGTCTCGAAGCTGTCGTTACGAACGAGAACTCGTAAAAGGATAGTACGCACCTTAACCAGTGTCTCGAAGCTGTCGTTACGAACGAGAACTCGTAAAAGGATAGTACGCACCTTAACCAGTGTCTCGAAGCTGTCGTGAGTTACGAGGACTCGTAAGAGGATAGTAGACACTTTTCCCAGTTTCTCAAAGTTGTCGTTACGCACGAGGACACATAAAAGGATAGTAGACACTTTTCCCAGAGTCTCGAAGTTTTTGTACCGTAAGAGGACTCGTAAGAGGATAGTAGGCACTTTTCCCAGTGTCTCGAAGCTGTAGTAACGTTTGAATACTCGTGGGAGGATAAAAGGCACTTTTCTTAGTGTCTCGAAGCAGTCGTTACGTACGAGAACTTGTAGACGGATAGTTGGCACTTTTCCCGGTGTTTCGAACTTGTCGTAACTATGATTTCGTTATGCATGCAGATCTATACATTCAATGAGGGGATTGCTACTCAACATACACTGTTACTGAACGCATACACCATTCAAATCCCTATTAAACATGTTCAAAGTTTCATTTCATAGTTTGACGCTAATCTGCAAAGCACTACAAAGGAAAAGTCGTTCAACTCAAACGGTGAAAATTATAAACTAAGATCTTACCATAATAATAACATATATGTTACACCAGGTGATTATTGTACCAAATATTATCAAACTAAGCAGAAATACGTTGAATCTTAACAACGTCTAGATATTGAAACCGCCGTACGCCGGACCGTGTACAATAACTGTATTTAATTGCAACTTTAAATGGGTGATTTTAATAAAGTCGGAAATGTGCTCAGCGTGCATTGAAAATATTACGGATTAATACATGTTAAGAAAGTTATTTTGAATCATCCCTCGTGGGTTGGCGTTTCATATGCAACATCATATTAATTGAGGACAAAAAATATCTCGTATTCATATATCTGATTGCTAAACGGTTTAATATATTTTAAGAAAGTGTTGTTATTTTGAATCAACCCTCGTGAGTGGGCTTTACATATGCAACGTCATATAGATTACAGAGAAAATTGTATTTATATAAGTGATTGCTAATAAGCATGTCCTCCTCATATGACATTTACAATTTTGGAATTCTTGTTAAGTAGTATTTCTGTTGTATGTCTTGTAGATATTTCGCTAACAATCATTTGCATAAGATTGAAGTTCGGCACTCGGAAGCATTTCATTTTGTCTCCTTGAATATTGACCCAAGGGATCATTATTGTTGATATTTATATGAAAAACTAAAGAAACAAGTCCAGTAGTCGAAAGTTTAAACATTAACCCCCGTTCAATATCACAGAGTCAACGCCAATGACATAGAACTGAAAGACATCTAGTATTATTAAAAGTAGGTCGGAATAATAATATTAATAATAATATGTTAACATTCATATATTTTCTGTTTAACGACACAAAGCAACCTTAATGTGTGTTGTGAGCGATCCTTTAACATCATTTATAAAAGAAAAAAAACACATGTGTCTCTGGAAATAACCACGGAATTGCGCAAGTTTACTGGCTATTCTCGTTTTTAACAATGCCGAGACCGAGCTCGAACGTACAACTTTCTAGACCAGCTTTATCTACGGGTCTAACATGCATATAGGTAAAGGATTTACAGAATACATCCCCATTCAGAGACATCACTGGTTCTTTGATACGTTTAATAAATAGATCCTCCGTCACTTTCGTCGTCACTTCCGAAGAGAATGTCCCCATGTCGTGAACCCGCAAGGGGAGATCTGTCCATTCAAAGAAATAATTTGGATATGAACGACGAGTATAATTTTGACTATGAACGTTTCATTTACGATTTTTATGAAAATTGGACAGGGTCAAAATAATATTCTTGTTAAAGGCAGACGTACAATTTACAATTTTGGAAATATATCCATGCTAACAGTTGTGTTATAGATATGATAAAGTTCGACTACAAATTCCATTTTTCAGTAAGCCCCCAAAATGTTGAATATTGTTGTTTAAGATCTTGTTTTTATCCATCCTTTTTGGCACTTTTTATTGAAAGTAGTAAAACAGATACATAAAGAGAAGGGTCTTGGATATTGATAGCGACAAGTGGTACAAAGCTATGTTCTGTGGTAAACCTTGAAAAATATACTGAATGGACATATTAAGAACAGGGCCAGTATTCAATATTGATCTTATCCTTATCCTTAGACATGCCTCAGTGATGTCATTCAGCTAATTGGTCAGCTAAATATACAGGCCAATCAAAACAGTTAGATTCTGATCTTAATTTTAAGTTCCATCTAAGTTGCTTATTGAATACCATCCCAGAGTGATCATCTGTTTTGTAACTTAAGCAAGACCAAACATGGTCACAAGAAAAGAACAGTTAACAAATCTATGGCATATACAAGTTTAAAAAAAAGGAATTTAGATAAGCTTTTATGCCGCATGTGAGTGACATATCTAAGTATTGTCTACATTCATTTAGGGCCGTTGGGGCTTTAGCAGCGGCAAATGATCGAGTCAAAAACCGAATGTTTAAGCGATGTTATATGAAAGACAATTTGAAAGAACGTTTGTCAGTGTCATTGTCATTAAGTTTTTGGCATAATGGATTTTAATCACAGGTGTAAAGATATTACATTTTCAAAATGTTTTGATTTATTGTCTTAATTAAAACTGTTATATTTTCATGCAGTAATATGTATAATTTTGTTCTTCCTGTTCATTGAATTCAGTCGGTTGCCTTATTGCTCAATACAAATATAATAATTGAATTTGGTTGTTTGTCATTATTTCGGAGAAAGTAATTGGAAAGCGAAATGTAATTTTTTCAGTTTGAATGCAATGAATTTGAAGAAAATTGATTTCCCTTTGTATCAAAAATAGATCCGCCAGGTGTCGCAAATAAAATAGATGCACGAGGTTTTCGTGTAAAATTCAATGGCTCATTCAGTTTTGGGCAGCCGACGATCACTAGCGTAAATTTTAAGTATTTTTGTTGTTGCATTTTGAAATGGTTGAATATGATAAAACGAAGGTAAAGAAAGTAAATGATATGATGCGTTTTCATATAGAGGTATTAAAAATGCATGCAACCTGTAATGGAACGATATATGATCAACATTTGTTTTGTGTACAAGTACATATCAGTCGGTAACTCAAGTGCTCAATACAAATTACAATTTGGTAATTGAGTTTGGATGTTTGTCATTATTTCGGAGATAGAAAATAGCACGGTACTAATTGCAGTCTTGTTTCTGTGTCAGTCACACCTGTTAAAATACCTGCATGTCGCGGTAAGGATCATTATGGCAAAATGCAGTGTGCATTTTGTTCGGGAGATGTACGCTGTACTAGGAGATGAACAAGGAGGTACATGTAAACCTGCGGAATCTATCTCCCGCGCGGCGGCAAAACAAAACGCGTGGTTGGTACTGTAGAAAGGATGAAACAAATTTATAAATTTATAATAAATATGCTTTTGATTAAATAGTTTATTAAACTGAAAGGGCATAACGAAATGTTGAAATAAGGCACCGAATGAAAAACCAGTACATGCATTTATTTTATTTTTAATATGCTCGTTTTCGATCTTCTTTTTAGAAAACGCCTTTTCCGATGGCCTAACACCGTGTAATAAAATGCGGTGAATGGAATCCTGCAGGCTTAATGCGAGGCAACCTCAATCCCGTATACAATTGACGTAGTCATACCGAACAACTATTGTTAACACTGTTTTCTATTCTACAAGGAAACAACAAGATCAAAATTATCTACTAGTAAGTGATTACAATTAATCGTCGTTATTATTACGTCAAATGGTAAACTGTTTCCGGTTTATTAACCTTTCTTTTTATTTTGCGTCTTCTTAGACGGATTCTCAATTTAACAAATTGACGTGTACATCTTTAAAGAAATTCAACAGAATTACAAATTGTGTGTAACTTCATTTAGAATTAATGAAATATTAAATAACAAGTTTGTAATCAGTTAATCACACGAGGGTAACATTTATAATATCACTCGACGAAAAGCATTATGTCAGGGTAGCAGTAAGTATCGGCAAATGTCATGTTTATGAGAATTTAACATGAACCGGTCTTGTGAGGTATATTAATATTAATTGGCCGTCGTACACTCCCTTTAAAAATAAGAACATAGAGTTTGGAAGACTTTATTTTACAATGCCCAATCTTCTGTTAAACATGATTCGCGTTGATTTTTTATGCGTTTTGACTAGCCTTTGTCCGCCTAAATACAACGCCAATAAAGAAATGCAATATCTATTCTAATTCAAATACAGTGAAAATGGCAATTGCAATGAATGTAAAACAGTCCATATATACAAGATAGATGCAGGGCACCTTTTTCAAATGTTTGCGGTAAAATGATCCCCTTAAAAGCAACGAACCAGTTATTACAGGTTAAAGACACAAGGTAAACTATCGTTTTTTTAGATAGATATAAATTCAAAACTCATTCGCTCACAGAATTATATGATATATTGAGTACTCTTGATTTATTGAATTATTTACTCATTTTTATAAAAAGGTTTAAGAATAATGTTAAACTTAATAAATCGTACACAATCCGAATACAAACTTTTCAAATATGGTTGAATAATTGTTTTAATAGTTGATGTTGTTTTTTTTTACTTTCAAATTAATACGTATTATGTTTATTATAACGTAACTACTATTTTATCTCGCTAAACTTAACTCAATTGGTAGGAATATTACAGCATTTTTAGTGTACGTTTGTATCTTAAAGCAAATGCCGATGCCAGTATATTAATAATGTGGCTATGTTTAACAAAGATAGAATGTAATACTGTCCATAGTCCTTTTCGCGTTTACCATCTGTTGCCTCATTTGGCACTGTGCCGTATCACCTGGATGATTCCGTTTCCATTTCGCGGTTCGAATTGTCCAGAAATGGATAGTATGTGTAGCAATTTTGGCAACAAATCCGGCAACAAACGGTATCTATGAAAAGGGTCATTTGAAGCATGTGTAATTTATTTTTGATTGTGCGGAAGTGGACTGTACTCAATCTCAGCGACAGACAGGAACAAGATGACTTGGTAAAAACTGTTCCAACTCATCACTTGAACATAACAATTATCAATTAATTGTGGCTCGATTTCAGTTTAAGCTAAATATGTTTCCGAGAAAGTAACGCGCAAGACGGTGACACGATTGTCCAGGCACAGTTGGTTCAGTTTTAGCACATATTTGGTTTGTGATACTCGCGTGTCTATGAGTGTGCTCAGTGTGCTGATATTAAGAACGCCAATACAATCATTATTGTTAAACGTTGTACAAAAGACAGCAACGAACACTACCAGAGAACTTCTCGCCATCCGCCATCCGCTAACGTGACCCATGCTCGTGTTGTTATTGAACTGTAAGGTGGGGTTAAGTGAGAATAAACACATATGTGTTGATACAGATGATTTACTCAGTCAGTGTTTTGTTGATAGTGTGTCCATGCGAGCACTCTGGAAACCTTAACAGGGACCTGTGGTCATGAAAGGTCTCAAGACCGAGTCAAGGCTCTGACTCAAAACACCTTTTTTATTAAAGCGCAAAAAAATCATTTTCATTCCATTCTTATTACAAACATAAATGCATATTTTTAAATAACTGTACAATTTCAAATATCAATTCAATTCATTATGTCATTCATTGTCTAATCATCAAGACGATGAAGATTTTCAGTTTTTAATTTGAGTCCGAACACTGTTCGTTTTGTACCAGGATATCATTTTAAAAGTCCCAAGTAAAGACATTTTATAGTTCTCTTCGTTTAATTACGACAATATATCGATGGAGGCGATATTGTCGGGAATATTCAAAGTCTCAGTAATTAGCTCTTTAGATAAGCGATGACCAGACACGCTTCATTATAAGTCTGATCTTAGAAGAAGAACTTTATACTAGCAAATAGTTCACAATTTTTACTTTAGATTGGCAAGAAAATAGCAAATGCGGCGACTTCCATTGGCGATATGAACCCTACTGTTTTTTGCAAACAAATACATTTGTATAATGTAATTAACATTGTATTATTGTTTATAATTATTCACCACTTCCATTACCGAATTAAACATCAGTAACTTATAAATGAAGTAAAAACAATGCATTCAATCTCAGATGTTCTGTAATTATTTGCATATCGACCTTCATTTGACCTTGGCTTTTACATTTAGTGACTTCATATTCAGTTTGTTATAAAGCGTAACATCTGTACATAACATACTACAAACGTCTAAGTCAATTCAAGTTTGAATAAAATAGTTGTAAAGGCAGAAAGACCTGTCAGTGGCTAAGATTATGGCGACCATCTTGGTTGTTATATTGGTTACTACTATAACTACCATGATGCCAACTGTCTGCCCTCGCTCAATCTTAACTTCAGACATCCTCTTCACAAACTGACCAAGAAAAGCCATATATACAAAAATCACAAGCATCACGAATATTTATTAGCAAACTGTTTACATACAACGAGGAGCAGAAAACATTAGACTCTATAAAACTTAAAACGTTATGCGGGGGATCGAGGGCCCTTCCGAATATTTTGTTCTAAAATGGTACATTCTGGTGGAATGTTATTTTGTATATTTGATTTTACATAGACCATAAATAAATGCTTGGACAACCCTTTATGTGTAGGGATATATAGGTCTCTACATAAAGACAAACCTGATGAATGATATATTAACATTATTTGATGTAATGGACTCCAAATTCAAATAAAAAAAACTAGTTGAGTTCTCTGCCCGTCTTAAGAAAAAGGCTGTATTGCAGCTATATATTTTAGCAATACCTTTACACGTATTTATACAATGCTATAAATGTGTCTAAGAATGATTTTGGTTTTAAGAAAAGGTATAAAGAGTATTTATTTATTTATGAACGTTCAGCACTATTTTATTGTCGCCAGTGTTTACTTCTAAATGCTACATGGAGATTTGTAAAGAGGAACCTAGACCTCATAGTTATACACTCGAACCTCGTTGGCTCGAACTTGCTAAGCTCGATTTACACGTTGGCTCGAACTGGATGACAAAGACCATTTTCTTTTTACTGAAGGTAAGCATTCCTGCTTTGCTCGAATTTCAGAGGTTCAATGTATTTTCGGCGGTCCCTAGGAGTTCGATCGAACGGGGTTGATTTTACCCTCAAATCATTTTAAATAACATTTACACAAACATCTATTACCTAGAATCATTTATCAAAACAAAGAAAACTTTATGAACTTGGTTTACAGTGTAGAGACGAATATCAGCCGAGGATATTCTCATAGAATGTTAGTTTACAAAACAGTAATCGTGACTCTTAAATGTTAATACCTCAACAACATAAACATGTACAGCAGACGGTCAGATGCAGCTATTCCTTTTGTGTGCTTGAGTATTTCATTTATTTATAAGATCTTCAATTTAGTTAAGCATAATACTTTTTTCAATGTCATATTCATCACCAGCAATAGGGATGCGGAAGCAAGCTATCTTGAGCTTGATCTTCTTTTTCAACGGGCCAAGCTTGACGTAAAACACGGCCCTCACACATGCGCTCTTCTTTGGAATGCTGACGTCATAAAATTGAATGCAAAGATTGGCTATCTTGCTCAGAAACGGGATGTGATTGATACAAATCGCTGGAGGGTTGGCAACGCTGATTTCCTTGTGGAAAATTGTCTTCCCTCTGATCGTGACACGGATTTCGAAGCCGATCTTGTGTGGAAGGTAGTTAGCCTCTATGCAAATGTGTAAAAACTTGTCCTTTGTACAATATTTGCATCTGCCGTGACTGCAGCCTACAAACGCGTAAAAAACATTAAAACAACCAAGCTCTATAAATTGTTTAGAAGTAAAAAACAACATCAAAATTCTATATAATGAATGCTATGATATTTTGTCATTGACCATTCATTGTCTAGATCCCTTATTTATAGCACGTTATCCGATTAGTTACAGCGGTCTCAGATCCTATCCAATATTTAACATTAACCATACTTTTGCAATCGAGCTCAATTCATCCGTAATCATCCACATTAAAAGGCAAACTATACCTTTAGCCAGAAACTCAAGGTCAAGTTCAACTTCGTCCGGTAACACATCAAGTATACTGTTTAAAACATCGTCTGGCAGCTGAATGCTCTCCAAAGTATCGACAACAGATGCGACGTCGTCTTCCTCCATACTTGCCGCGTTTAACAAACGCCATATATTTACTGCTGTCCCATAGTCCATGTTACCAGACTGCAATTCTAGAGCGACATGATTTAAATAGTAAAGTAAATTATAAATAACGCAAAATGTGACTCGAAACGATTAATAAAAAAAAAATCACTTCAAGCTTAAAGGGGCTGTCTCACGTATGTTAAAGTAATGAAATAAAGAAAATTGTCGAAAACTGACATAAACTTGGCATCGATGTGTACAATGCATTTAAACTTATTAACTGAAGTACCACATAGTTTACAATTCATTTAAGTTTAGCAGTTATTTCGTACTTTTCCAGTAAAAAATATTACTGGGTATCCCTACCAGGTAGAATTCATTCCTTATGCGTGATAAGCTAGTCGGGGTTATCACGTGATATTACCGAGGTAGGTGTATAGCTTAATTATGTCACCCGATTGGAATAAGCCTTTGTAGAGCAGTGACAATTTCGGTGCCAATCTGTGACACAGTCCCTTTAAGTCCAAAACGTCAAACATAATTCATATACATTTTCTTATACGTATTTCATTTTAACAATGAGACCAATCCATGCATGTTTTACATATCGAAACACAACAAATGAAGTATTATTAACTAAATTGATAAAAACGAGATAAGAAATATCGATGAAATGTAAGAAATATGACATATAAACTCACCATCATCCTGTTGAAACTCAACATATAATTTCTCCTTGACAAACTCCCCATATATGGAGCTTGGTTTTAGACATATCAATATTGGTATAACTATCAGAAACTTTAGAAAATGCATCTTGTTTTTCTTTATACCAGAAATAATTGCAACGCTTCAATCCATATGTTTAACTGAGTTTGTAAATCTAAAGCTTTTATCTTTTATGTACATAGGAAATTAAATAACTGTAACTAAACTTGACCATGACCTTTTGACAACAGAATAAGGATTAAAACTATATGAAAGCACTTAAAAAATATAAAAAAAAGAATGAAATACGGAATTTAAAGCAAGTGATTTTTCAAGTGTTTAAAACGCACAAACACTATCTTCTTGTACAAAAGCTCACTGTATATCAAGCACATCGTCTGATTCCAACCAATTCCGTTACTTTCGATCCCCTTGTATCGATTAATGACGGGAAACGTTATGAGCTAATCGTGTACATGGATGGGCGCTGGATTTGTAATATCGGAGCAATCGTAACAAATCGGCCATCTCCGGCAGGCTTCGGGATATACTTCGTGAAAAGACTTCAAGAGGCCGCCGGTGATTAACTCGCATGACGCTAAATAGACATATTTGGTTACATAAATAATGTACGGAAATTATAACTTTAATTCGAGTCCTTATAAGGCTTTGAGAAACTTGAAAATGACTTTCAGGACCGTTGTAATGACATTACTTCTCTTCCCTACAATATGTCCCTTACCAGTTGAAAACTAATACAACACGTTTTAATAGGGGTTTTCTATACAGTCATTTATGTTCAAACTTGGATAATTGCGGAGGTGTTCCGATTGATATCGAAATTTCAAAGTTTCAAATTAATGAACCACACATGCATCGATTTATCTGTTACCATCGGAACATTTATAATATGCATTGAATTTAGTCATATAATCATGCTTAGCTGTCTTAAAGGCCTAGTTTAATCCTTCTATATGTGACCCCCACCCCCCAAAAAAACAACAACAACAAAGTATTTTTACACAATCTCTGTTAATTGATCTTAATCTTATTGCCTAATTGACTTATCAGATCTCAAATCTGAGTATCCTGCTGTGCAGTTTCAGGGGTTTCATTATACAAATGGACCCTAAATGGCCCTGAGCCAAGAAACGATTATACAGGAAATTGGCCCCTACTGTGACACCAGTGCAATTAGCCGGAGATGCACAGCATGGACTTATCATGCCAAACATTCCTTAAACTAGGCCTTAAAGGTTTACGTTGTACAAATAAGCATGTCAATATATTGAACCAGTCACCATAATATCAAATTAATAATGCCTGGTGACCACATATATGTCTGGGTTTTATTTGAAAGGGTTTTGTTTACAGATTTCTGTTGAAAAAAGTGCATTACCGTAAATACATTTAATATAGAAAGTTAAGCCAATCTGTATTTCTTTTTTCAAATTTAGGTGAATGCTTTTTTGCTATCAGTGATTCCAAGAGTGAGTGTTTGTGTAACTAATTCCGGTTTGTGTTTTATATTTTCTTTCCAAAAACGTCAATCCCTTATAAATAATATCAACATAATATTCACATTGCATTCAAAGTTCATTTTATTGTACATAATTTGGAATTAAAATGTCCATACTTTTTAGCACTTTTTCACTTTACTAAACATGTTTACTATATAACAGGCAAACCTACTTTATGCCAACTTGAAGGTTTGTTTCTCAACTAAAAAATATGATTGAAAATATACCGGATTTGCAAACTTAAACCGGATTCTGTTAAAGAATATCTTTACAAGAGTTCCAATTGCATTGCGTCATTATCACGTTTGCAGAAAGCTCGCTTGGATTAAGTTTTGCGAGGTCAAGTTGGCCATACCGGCGAAAACAAGCCACGAGAAGATCGAATATATATGAGTTGTACAAACTTCCGGATCAAATTTTAAGATTAAGAAAATATGGCCAATAGAGGACACGATTTGAAATGTATGGCTTCGTTGTTTTACTGAATGCGACGTTGTTTACTAACGAGAAAAAATAATGTTTTTGTACCCGGTTTCATGCTGCAAAAATAGGGTCATAGGTCGGATATTTATTAGGAGGCAAATTGTTTCTTTGGATTTTTTGTTAACAAAAACTACAAATTATATGTTTCAGAACACCTTTACGATGAGTATAAGCATCACTAGGCCAAAAATTAGGGTAGGTTAAGAAACCGGAAACATGCATATTTTACGATTTAGCTGTACTGTTCAGCACCAAACATTATTCCTAGATTTCTAGCTGTACTGTTCAGCACCAAACATTATTCCTAGATTTCATGACGGTTGTAACAAATCATCCCATAGCGGTAAAGAGTTTTGGTGTTTTGGACAAGTGACCAAGTTGACCCGACATGTCAACTCCTTAAGATTCGATCTGTAGTTGTTACAAATACATATTAGGACCAAGTTCCATGACGAATCGTATAAAATGCAGCTATAAGAATGTTAACAAGTCACCTGTTGACGAGGACAAAGACCGTTTCAATCATTTTCCTGCATGGACTTGGTAAGCATTATATTATCATTCAAACCAAATGTCATGATGATTGGTAAGAAAATATGACCCCAAGATAAAGCGTGTTTTGACACTTCTTTTTCTAGATAGGAGTCAAATTATCGAATTTCACTTTGCAGCTGTGAAAAAGCATGAACCGCCTGTCGTCAATGGTGATAACCCTTCTTAAAAAATACCAAAATGCCTCGTTCCTGAATTAGTGGTATTCTGTATGTTTTCTGTAAATGATAAAGAAGTGGCACTTATTTTCATTTCCATGCATATCAATAATATTTCGTTATATAGATAAATGTCCTCGTGCCTTTAATGGTTTATATGTGTTATTGACTCACGATGCTATTCAAAGCCACATGATTACATACAAATGGCATATTACTATAAATATGCGTTATAAATTCAGCTTTATAAAAATGAGCGATAACGAAGTCAAATTTATTTTGGTTTATTTATACCTTTCGATGTTTAATGAGGAATTTCAAACAAGGCAAATCTGTGCTTTTTCTGTTCAGGTGTTCCGGGATTTCCTAACAATACCATCGCCGCATGTCGAACATAGGCATGTATACAAAACAGCAGTTGAAATTTACCGAGGCCAATAATATGTAAACGCATTGTTCGATCAATTGAGAAGAGGGTATACATTATTTCTTATGGCCTTTTACTATAATAAATGAAGTTCATAATAAATATAAAAAATCATGGCCTCGTCGTCTAATATAATCCCTTACATGTTGTGCTTCTACAGATTAAGAGAGATTTTTCAAACAAACTTGACTCATATTATCGGCATGAATTGTTTTAGTGTCTGATATGGCTGAAAGTAGGCTATGAAAGTCGCATCGAAAAAGTATGTTCCTTTTTTTTCTTGAGTGCACTACTTCAACAATATAAGAGGGATGGTTCTGAGACAAGTATAGAACACTTACTCATAAAGTGTAATACACTCAAAAGAATTGAGGAAATTAATTAATTAAAATTATTATAAACCTATTCAATTGTTGGATTTAAAGGTTCGTAATTGGCCTCTTATTAACTATATATCTGAGTTTATTAAACTTCAAAGAATTGTACATGAAAACGGGAAGGTGGTCAGCGTCAAAAGGTTGTTCTGTCACCACAATGGTCAGTCACAGTTGGTCAATGATCATCATTTTGAATCTTATAACAATACTTCGTGTCCCAGCCCACGACCAGCTGACTCTAACTGGGATTTCAATCAAACTTTAATGATATTAAAACACCAATGACACGTGTGTCGCGCGTAAAAAGAACAACACCTTAACATACATTAACACACCTTAACAAACCAACGCTTGCAAGATATTGTACCTCAACACAAAATACAAATAGAGAACTTAGAAATTTGATTTCCGTTGCAGTATTGATTAGAAATTTGATCGACATATTGTAAAATTCTAATTGAATTATTGATTAGAAGTTTGGGAACAAGATATTGAATTCGGACGTTAAATCACTGTTATATGTCACATGTCACACTCGTACATAACTGCACAGTATATTGACATTTATGGTAATGATCAGATGAAATTAAATTTAAATTTATATCAACCTCATATTCTAATAATTCAAGAAACATGGGCTACAGAATATGATCCACCAAATCATAATAACATAGAAGGTTTCCAAAACTCTCCTATGTTGAGACATGTTCTCAAATATAGCTCACCAAACAGTGAATCTATATAGAAATTGAAATTTTCATTTTAAAAGTGTTTTATAATCAGAATCAACATTCTGTTTTGTAGATACAAATTTTTTTCATTAATAGTCAGTGACGTCGGCTTGTAAAACGTTTAACCATTTGCAAATGCAAAACATAGGTTAAAGGTATCCACATGAGACTAAGTATGAATGTTGCAGCGAAACAAAACACATAATATACTTCAATAGAGTTATAATCAGTTTTGTCTCTTTTTGATAAAAAGAAAGATAAAGGCTTCTTCTTTTTCCTAACTCATAAAAGAAATTAATTGGCTATAATTACTGCTTGTCCATATATTCAAAACCTGGTGTCGTGGCATTGCGGTGCTTCTAAATTAACTTGTAATATATATGAATAGCTTATTTAATGTCCCTGTGCCAAGGTGTAGACTTAGTTTATACCTTTTGTTTTGCATAAAGTAACTAATTATCATTTATACGTGATACGATCTAAAACATGCTTCACAAATAGACTGAAATCAATTATTGCCCATTCATTATCAATACGCCGATCTAATAACTTTACCTGCAAGTTCTTAATTAGCCAATAGATTGCTGAAACATAAACAATAATTACTTGTCTTACAGCGTAATTGAGTATAGGCACATTTATATCAAACTAAAACTTAAAACATGTGAGCAAGGTTATGGACTTACTTATGTAATGACTTCAGCTTAGTTTAGCGGTGTGATAAAACATATAAGCCTTGTTATTTTAACTATATACATTTGTTTTATCGGTGAGAGAGAACATGTCAAAAAGGATTACTTGCGTTATAATTATCTGTATATTTGTTGCCATGTTTATCAGCCTTTTTTACAGAGAGAGTAAGTATTAGATTGTTTCTGAGGTTTTAACTCATCTCTATAATTTTGTTTGTGCTTTCAAATCGAAATAATCTTAATTTAATCTTAGTATCATTTATCTTAAGTAGTTATACAGTAGTTACCTGTATTGGGGTTTGTATTTGCGTAACATACTATCAGTTTTACATTTTACAAAATCTGAATTAACTAATGAAATCCCCTTTTTTAGGCAATATGACGAGCAGAAATATTCTTAAACTGAAAGCAAAGCATCGACCACTCCGAACAAATAGCATGGCATCAGCACGCAACCCAGTGTCCTTTGAACATAAAACATATATTACGGAGAGGACTGGTCAACCTGACATTAAGGTTACACACCGAGTGTTAAGTCAAAAGAACATAATATTGGTGGTGGCTTACATGAGATCGGGATCAACCATGACAGCATCGTTTTTGGAGGCAAACCCGGGAACGTTTTACAGATTTGAACCACTGAGGGGCGTGTATAACAAGTTTAAGGAGACGAAGGCGAATAAAACAACGCAGCTTAAATACAGCAAAGGATCGAGGTAGTTAACATTACCTCGTGTTCCCTCTCTCTCCTTTATACAATTCTCCCTACTTGACGACCTCCTCCTGATTTTTTTTTTAAATTAAATTTATACTGATGGCCAGATTTAGTTGCTAGTTTCAGAAGTAGAGAAATAATCATAAGTATTAGTCAAAACCATTTTGAAGATGTACAATAATCCGTTTGTTTTTTTTTAATTTCAGGACATTTATGAAAACGGAGATGGCAAACGTTATGATGAAAGAACTACAGGCTTGGTTAACCTGTAATCTGACTTCATTGAGTATGGAAACTATTTTGGATAGAGGATATACCTTACATGAAAGAGATAGTTGCACAAAAGATAAGAGAACATATCGGAACAAAACCAGTATACAGTCAAGACAAGACCAAATTAAACAATGTGTTCGAAACCTTGTAAAAGATTGTGTTAAATCACCGTCAAAAGTGTTGAAATTTATCCGGCTTTTCGTACAAGATGCTGCTTATTTTCTTCCAAGTTTTCCTAACATGAAAATAATTCACTTAGTTAGAGACCCAAGGGGAATAATTAGTTCACGAGATAGAGTTGGATTCCATTACACAAAAAAATGGAAGCATAGCAAATTTGTGCAAGGATATTCAATCGAATTTATTTTGGACAAAGAAAGTGTTCCAACAGTATAATAATAGAATTAAAATAGTTCACTACGAAGATATTGCAGAAAACCCATATCAACTTGTACAAGAAATATATTCCTTTGTTGGTTATAACTACAGTAAAGACACAGAACATTTTGTAACATCCGTCACAGATTCGGCCAAAAGCTCGTGTCCGTTTTGCATAAAACGAAAGAACTCAACAGAGACGGCTTCTGTGTGGAGACTCACTATCCCGGAGGATTTAGCAGAAACTATTTATCATCATTGCAAAGACTCAATGGATGTTCTTGGTTATCTACCGCTTGAAAATAAAACTCAGCTCAGAAACACAAATAGTGCATCAAGGATTAAGCAGAATACATCGAAACGAATTCTTCAAGGGGAGTTGACGATGCCGCCGCATGAACTAAGATGGTTGCACCAGACTCTCTAGGAATATTCCGCTTGGGAAAGCATAAGCAACTAAGATTGTGCTGAAATTTAAAATTATAAACGAAGTGTTTTGACCTGCCTGTATATTAAGCTGACCATTAGGCTGAATGGAATCACCGAGGCATGTCTGGGGATAAGGATAAGATCAATATTGATCGAATGTTATTGAATGTCTATGTATGCGTAGGAATGTGGGTCACTTAATATTATAAATGTAACAAAGAGTGCATTTAACTCTCGTCTTAATTAAAAATACATGCACGTATATAAAACATTCTGGTAAATCAATATGTTATGTAAGGGGTTTGACAAGAGTTCGCTGCACTTCTTTCCACATTGTGTATTGAATTGTAAGTTTGCGATTTAGTTTTTGATACGCGATTTATTTTGAATATCATAATGTTAATATTGTGCTTGAAAAAAAATTCAAATGACAATCTAATTGTGAATGTAAAGATGTTAAATTTTAGCCTGTTTCCAGTGTACCGACATTTCTTTTTTAAATTTTTAAGCGTCATCTCACACCGATTCTCAGTATAACAAATTGACGTGTACATTGATGTGAAACTCAACATTACCATAGATTGTGTGTAACTTCATTCTTTTAAAACTAATTAAATATCAAATAACCCGTTTGTTCATCAGCTTACAAACTTTTTATCACAAGTGAGTTCATATGTTCTTCGTCCACAAGTTCATTTCCAGCAAAAAATCGACACTATCTACTGGAAATTTCAAGTGTCTATTTTAGACTCACGTGAGGGAAGCATTAAGTATATCACCCGACGAAAAGCAATATGTTAGGGTAGCAGCAGGTATCGTCAAATGTCATGTTTATGAGAATTTAACATGGGCAAGTCACATGAGGTATAATAATATTAAATGCCCTTCGTACATTCCCTTTTCAAATAATGGCATAGAAAGTTTCAAAGTCAGCACTGGTGTTTAAAAAAACAAAAACGAACACAATTTATTGTTAAACATGTACATGTTATTCCGTTAACCTTTAAGGCGTTTTGTTAGCCGTTTTTCGCCTAAAGATAACGCCAATATAAAATTGCACCTATTATATTTCAAATACTATGAATATATTGATTTCAATGCATGTAAAACAGTCCATATACACAAAAAAGATACAGAACACAATGTGTTTTAAATAGCAGTAAAGCCATGGATTTGAACGCCAGTTCATATATAGCATGCTTCTTCTGAGAGAATTATAAATATTTGTATTAACATTGCTAATACTCTAACAAATGTTAAAACATGTATTGCATTTTTGTTGATGATAAAAATGGCATATGACAAAATCGATAGAATTAAGCTTTGGACAATGCTCATACAATAAACAACACTTAGGTTTTTCTCCTATTGTTTACGGATGACGCAGCTTTGTTTTCGCATAACCCAAACTCTTTACAATGCATGTTAAATGATCTCCACGGATATTGCAACAACTGACTTTTAAACATAAATGCTTATTAAACGAATGCTATAATTTTTGAAAAAGGCCATCACACAACCTACCAAATTTACCTTAACAGCGCCGAAATATAAATAGTTACTTCCTTTTAATATATTGGGACACATTTATATAAGACCAATAAATGGAATAGAACACAAAAGCAATAAGCACAGCACGCTTCTTATTCTATGCACAATTCGTTTATTGTGTTCAATCAGCTTCACCTACCTAAAAGTAATAAATATTTGACAACCTAATGACACCAATACTATTTGTCAGAAGTATGGTGTTTTCACGATGCGAAAATGCCAAAATGATACATAATAAATTTTGCAGAAAATTAGTATGTGTTCAACAAAAAACAAATTGCCTGAATACTTAAGCGAAGTAAATATATCATTTACCAATAACAAAAACTACTCATTGCGGTCTTCCGCCGATAACGATTTAAGTTCCCTCTGTTATAAGACTTACTATGGTAAAAAGTAATTTACTTATTTTGCTAAATCTGTATGGAATTAAATACCGCTTTTATTCGCGAATCAACATCTTTATTTGCATTTAAAACACAATAAAAAAAAACACCTTATGACAAAACAATGACATCAGTGAATGACTGTCTGTTAAATTTGTTTGTTTGTTTAAAAGCGATTTATTCTTGTCTTTTATAATTTTGAACATTTTTGTACCGAGTATATGTTGTGTTTGAATGTCGTCGTGTTTGTTATTGTTTGAATGTGAATTGTATACTAATACGTTTCTAGAATCCATTGAAGACCACATTGTAAAGAAGATACTTATGTAACTTAATGTGTTATCTTCATGAAATAAAGTTATTATTATTATAATTATTGTATATTGGAAATTAGGAGCGGTCCTAATGAAAATAAATAGAACGATTATAATAATCAGATAAAACAAATAACTCTCCGAATGATAGCCTGATCAAACTAGTTTATAATATGCTACGCGATGACATTAACAATATTAATGTGTATAACGGTAATAACTAGGCTTATCATATACCAAACTTATTTTATCATCGTGGAATGACTAACATTTGGCTAAATCCAGAAACGTTATTGATATAATAACAATAAGGCAAAGAATAATCTTCATTATAAAAAGACATGGTATGGACAAATAAACAATCTACCTAAACTTTACTCATATTCATTATTTAAACATGATTTTGACCAGGAAACGTATCTAAGTGATATCACTGAAAATAAATTTAGAATTGCTTTATCCAAACTAAGAACTTCATCACACGACATACAAATAGAAATAGGCAGATATACTAATACTCGTCGACACGAAATACTACGCAATTATTGTAATATAAGAATTATTGAGGATGAAAACCATTTCCTCCTAGACACATAGTATTACGAAAAAATATCTAAGCAATGTTTTTGCTGCAGATAGTCAACAATAACAAAACTAGAAAACATTCTAAAATTAAAATTATTAAATCGTCAAAATTACTTCTAAATTTGTCAAAGTTTGTATTTTAACTTTCCATTTTGCAACAACAATAAAAATCAAATGTTTACTTTTGTTTCGTGCTAAAGTTTTTGTTCTTGTGTACTTGTACCAATGTATTTCATTGTATGTTATTTTTTGTACGACTATGATGTTGTCACAACATTAATGCTAATACAACTTATGTAATATTATGTTATGTTATTTTATGTTATGTTAAAGGTTAAAGTCGTCAATTTATTTCGTCACCGTTTATGTATTGCATTGTGAGAAGGGGAGGTAATCGGGTACGACGGAAGCCATTTTACACGAGCTCGTAAATTGTCAAATTAATTGAAATTATTACCACAGATACATTAAATATGGCTACAGGTTATAACAGCCAACCTACAACTTCATACACTGGACGATTTGCACCCTTACAAGACGATTTTCAGGAAGCAAAAGGACGAAAACGTGCACGACGTTTCACCAGTACCCCACCCACAGACACTCAACATGGATCTCAGCAAGGTACTGATAAATACTACAAGGCATGGCTTCCACTTAGTGACTTTAATAAACTTGATAATGATGACAAACTCTCATCGATATATGATGTATTATCTTCACACCTAGAACCACTCAAAATACGTGTTGATACTATTGAGGCCCGTGCGTTTCTAGAATCGGCACGTCAAGATGTCACAGATAAACGTTTACGTGCGCTAGAATACAGGCCTATTGACATCGATGTGAAACTTAGATCATGCAATCTATTGTTTTCTTGGTTGGAGGAGCGTGAACATGAAGACACAACGGAAGTTGTACGTTCCGTGCTATTCTACAAGCACCGATTGGCCTCCGACTCATTCTCCATACTTTACGCGACGCGAATAGGTAGACGTCGATTTATTCGTGGTAAGGTCATCCACAGGTACATCCTGGTCACCTTCACAGACCGCTTCCAAGTAGGCCATATTCTGAAAAATGCAAACAAGCTTAGAAATTCGAATATCAGTATAAATAGAGATTACCCTGTCGAAATATCAAACGCAAGGCGCGAGTTATGGCCTGAATATATGAAGGCAAAAAAAATCTTGGGCAAGACCGTGTTAAACTCCGATACCCAGCGGCATTAGAAATCGACAAAATGGTGGCAGAAGACAAATTTCCTGACTGGCATATTATTATCAACAGGCCAAGAGACAGTGATATTCCCCATGCTGTTGAATCTACTGTTCAAATAAACACTATCTTCATGACCGTTCAAGCAAACACAAACCTTAAAACAAATCCAAACGTTCAGGAGCCGAGGCCCCCACACCGCCTACTGCCTGATATGGAGACAGAAAACTCGCAGCCGTCCGACACAGATGACTCTAACTCCGAATGAAGCTACGCCTCGGTTATGGCTAATCGTCAAGCATTGGCCCAGCAAGCGCAGATTCCACAAACAAAAACCTGCACTCGATGGAAGCCGCGCCCAGGCTGCACGTCACGTCCCACTCCGGAAAGCGGGGCAAGAAGTGTTGACAAAAGTGCTCCACCGTCGTTTACCAACGCCCACGCTGCCCCGCCGGTGACCGACGCCCGTGCGACCCCACCGGCGACGAATGCCTTTGCGGCCCAGCCTGTGACCGAAGCCCCTGCGGCCCCGCTTGTCGACAACGCCCCTGCGACAAATGCCCTAGTGGGTCGAGTAACACGTCAAAGGCCTAGGACTGGCCGGGGAGGGTCCCTGTGTCAGACAACAAGTGTTCCCTTGACAACCTGAAATTTGGGACAGTGAATGTTTGTGGTCTTAAGCAAAGAATGCAATACCAAGAATTTACAAAACTTATCAATGAATTTGATCTTTTTTTTGTAACAGAAACTAAGTTAGATATGTATGACATTATTTTGTTTAATTTTTTTATACTTTTTTGTCAAAACCCAGAATGCAAAAAAACTAAGCGCAAGTCTGGTGGAATAGGTGTATTCATTAAATCGTCTTTTAAGAATTTTATTAGACTTGTAGAAAGTGATTGTGAAAATGTATTATGAATGGAAATTTCTAATGACATCTTAAATCTATCAAACCCCTTGTTGGTAGTAACTATGTATGTACCTCTTGATAATTCCAAATATTACAACAATGACATTTACTCTTCACTCGAACAAGAAATCATCACTATGGTAGCCAAATCGCCAAACATGTTACCTACAGGTGATACTAATGCCCATACCTCTAATTTACCCGATTTTATCAAGGCAGACTATTTTGACTTTGATGAGGAATTATTTAAGTATATGAGTGCAGCTGAAATCCTCGAAACTCTTAAAATTCAAATTAACAGACACACCACAGATAACAGAGTTAATATAGCTGGTCAGAGATTATTAGACATCTGTAAAAACAATGATCTTTTAATTTGTAACGGAAGACTCGGTAATGATAAACACATTAGCAAAAGTACATTTAGACAAAATTCAGTCATTGACTATGATATTATATCCACTTCGCTCATCGAAAGAGTTGATTTCTTTGATATAAACGAACTGAACTGCCTGTTTTCGGATGGCCATAACCTACTTAGATAAACTTTAAATATCAAATGCAAAATAACCGACAAACAACTAAACGAAAACCCAGATGACAGTAAAATAACAAATCCGAAATGGAAGGACACAAAATCAATGAATTCAGTCAAAACATAAACGCCCAGAAAATAAAATATACAATGAGCTTTTTATCAAATATTGATGTAACTAATGCAGAAAACCTCATTAACCTCGCAACCAACAACTGTGAAATATTTAACGAGTTTGCACACAAAACTTTTAATTAAAGAGCGTAAGATATGTGATGCTGCTTTTGCTCGAAACCCGTCTTTAACTACACATATAGAAATACACATATTGAAACACATATAGAAATACACATATAGAAATACACACGGGAGAGAAGCCGTACAAGTGTGAGATATGTGATGCTGCGTTTGTTCGGAAACCGTCTTTAAATACACATATAGAAATACACACGGGAGAGAAGCCGTAAAAGTGTGAGATATGTGATGCTGCTTTTGCTCGCAAACACTCTTAACATGAACATATACGAATACATACAGGAGAAAAGCCGTACAAGTGTGAGATATGTGGTGCTGCTTTCTCTCAGAAACACGCTTTACAAGAACATATGCGAGTACACACGGGAGAGAAGCAGTACCATTGTGAGATATGTGATGCTGCTTTTGCTCGGAAACCGTCTTTAAATACACATATAGAAATACACACGGGAGAGAAGCCGTATAAGTGTGAGATATGTGATGCTGCTTTTCCTCGGAAACCGTCTTTAAATACACATATAGAAATACACATATTGAAATACACATATAGAAATAAACATATAGAAATACACACGGGAGAGAAGCCGTACAAGTGTGAGATATGTGATGCTGCGTTTGTTCGGAAACCGTCTTTAAATACACATATAGAAATACACACGGGAGAGAAGCCGTAAAAGTGTGAGATATGTGATGCTGCTTTTGCTCGGAAACCGTCTTTAAATACACATATAGAAATACACACGGGAGAGAAGCCGTAAAAGTGTGAGATATGTGATGCTGCTTTTGCTCGGAAACCGTCTTTAAATACACATATAGAAATACACACGGGAGAGAAGCCGTATAAGTGTGAAATATGTGATGCGGCTTTTGCTCGGAAACCGTCTTTAAATACACATATAGAAATACACATATTGAAATACACATATAGAAATACACATATAGATATACACACGGGAGAGAAGCCTTATGAGTGTGAGATATGTGATGCTGTTTTTTTTCGGAAAAGTGCTTTACAATCACATTACAGAACAAATACAGGAGAGAAGCCATTCAACTGTGAGATATTTGATGCTGCTTTCTCTCATAAAAATTCTTTACAGATGCATATAAGAATACATACAGGAGAAAACCATACAAGTGTACGATATGTGATACTGCAATTTTTGTTAAAGTTTATTACTGAAACATATACGAATACACACATGAGAGAAGTCTTACAGACGCAACATACGAGATGCTGCTTTTTCTAATAAATATTCTTTACAGAGACATATGAGAATACATACAGGAGGACAGCCATACAAGTGTACGATATGTAATGCTACTTTCTCTCATAAAAGTTCTTTACAGATACATATCAGAAAACACACTGTAGAGAAGCCATAGACGTGTTTGTTTTGTAGGGATGCATTCTCCTATAATGGTTATTTAGTCTAGGGATGCAAACAAACATTCGAATATTCGATCAAACGTTTGGTATTCGAATGTTAAAATCGGTATTCGAATATTCGCTTATTTTTTCAAAAATAAAAATAAAATAAACCTTGAGTCTGCAGCGGTGTTGTTGTGTTTAAAATGATATTGTCTTGTTTTTACAACAATATTTATGTGAAAAACTACAAAAAAAACTCAGTAGCCATAATCCCCGTTTAATGGCACAGAGTAAACGCCAAAGACATACAACACGAAAAAATCACAAACAAGAAACATGGAACAACAGCAAAAAACTCCCATACAACACAGTGCATATATACTTTATAAAAAACTAAGATAAACGCCATATGTTTGTGAGATTCTTTCAGAAAACCTCTTTACAAACACGTTTACGAATATTTCTAGCACACCGGATAGGCATTTCAGGAGAATTCAGCCGTGCTGGAAAACTCCATCAGGCATCCCCCCATTTGAAAAACAAAACAAATTAAATAACCCTTAAAAAACGTAATGTCGAAGTAACTTATTGACGTATGCAGTGAATACAAATTACTGCGCGTCATGACGTAAGTAAACTTCATCGCACGTGCTTTTTGGTGATATGTACAAAAATGCGCCTTTTTATATATTTTCTTCACAAAATATGTTATTTAATGTATGCTAGAAAAAATATCTATCATGTGTGTCCGTTTCGGATAGAAATATCCGACCCTCGGGCACGCTGAGTTGCCAGTAACTCGTCAAGCCGCGTTACGTGGCAACGCAAGTGCCCTCGGGTCGGATTTTTCCATCCGGAACGGAAACACATGACAGATATTGTTAGTCAAGGTGGAAAGACGTACTAGTGTGAATCATATTTTGCTGCATGTTTTAGAAAGAGTAATTTACAAATGCTTGTAAAAGCACACACGTGCTTAACGCCGTATTTTCGTGACACGCAATCTCACGGGGTTCGGAATACAGTCGAAACTCGTTGGCTCGATATCTCATGGCTCGATATCCTCGTTGGCTCGAACAAAATGAAAAGGACCGATTTGTATTTACTCTTTGTTCATATGAATTTCGATCGGATGGCTCGATATCTTGAGGGTCGATATTTCTCCACGCTCGAAGTCGTTTTCGCGGTCCCAAACAAGAATTTCACACTTTGATTTGTTTGCTTCGGTCGACGTCATTTTCGCGGGTTCAGTAAAGAATCTCACACCTTGATTTGTTTGATTGGCTTCATTTAGCACAAGGCGCTAATCGATTAAAATTGCTTGACTGATATTATAATTATTATCGAATTTTAATGGTTTTATAGTTTGAATAAAGATGCCATCACTTTAAGTTCTGTCTCTAATTGTTATCCATCCCTAAATTAATATGCATTTTGATATAACTTTTAAGCTATGTTTGTGTTACCCACTGTTTACAATTGCTTGTTTTCGCATAAATGTATTTTTATTTTAAATAAAAAAATATAATGATATTTTCTAATAATCGAATAAGTCATATTACGAAATTTAGGGTCCGTAACTATGCCCAGTAAATACTCTTCCTTCTCATGCGGAGATGGCGTAGCGTAACGAGGTAAATAAGAACAAATGAAAAAATAACATTCTGTAAGCAATCCCACTTGGCTCGATATTCTCGAGGCTCGAAGTACTTTGGCCGGTCCCTAGAATAACGAGCCATCGAGATTCGACTGTATTTTTTTTTTTGGAAAAAAGTTGAATGACGAGTTTTTGTCATTTAGGCATGTTGATGTTGTCAGTTGTGCAAATTCAAAGAATACCTTGTAAGTGTCTAATTCACAAATAACTGATTCAGATGTAAAAATAAAAACAATCGAAATTTCTCTAAAACAGTATGATATTTCCTTTCATATAAGTAAAAGTTTATGCTGTGCTCTTATGCTTTGTGTTTTGTTCATTTAAAATAACTGATTGTTTTAGCGAAATTTCAGTAAATACTTGATTACTTTATGTATGTTTTTAAACCACAGGGGCCTTGATTTTACCAGCAAGTATTCGTCTTGTGTGTGTCGTAGTTATCCACTCGTTGAGTTTCGGTCATTGTCTACTGATGGTATAAAAATACGGCTCGGGCCTCTAGGGTTTTAGCAAGAGTTTTAATTTATCTTCGAAAGAAATGGATTACAATTGAACTAACTGTATATATTCGATAGTTTATGTAAGCAGACATATATAACACCGAACTGGCAAAGGTTACGTAAACGAAGATGTTTTCAATATGCTAATGTAATAAGATTGTTAACTAGTGTTTACTTTATACCCTTAACATTTTGCACATTTGTACACAACTGAAGTTACAATAACGTGCACCTAAGTATCAAAGGTCACGTTCATTAAGTTTAACTCATTTTAATGCAAACCATGCAATGTTTGTTTGTCCGTATAAAGCTCGCAGCGGACTCTTTGATGAATGCACAAAGTAAAGCTCCCGGTCAGGCCGTGTTCCTTAGAAAGGTCCATCTATAAATGCACACGGTGAAGCACCCGGACGGGCCGTGTTCCTTAGGGAGGCTCGTCTATGAATGCAAACGGTGAAGTTCCCAGACGGGCCTTTCTCCCTAGGAGTGCTCGTCTATGAATGCACTCAGTGAAGCTCCCGGACGGGCCGTTTTCCTTAGGAAGGCACACGGTGAAGTTCCCAGACGGGCCTTTCTCCTTAGGAAGGCTCATCTATAAATGCACACGGTAAAGCATCCGGACGGGCCGTGTTCCTTAGGAAGGCTCATCTATACATGCACACGGTGAAGCACCCGGACGGGCCGTGTTCCTTAGGAAGACTCATCTATGAATGTCCACGGTCAACCTCCCGGACGGACCGTGTTCCTCTCAGAAAACTCGTATATAAATGCACGAGGGGAACCATTCGGACGGGCCGTGCTCCTTCAGAAGGCTCGTCTTTTACAGGAATGCACACGGTGAAGCTCCTGTTCGGAAGGACGTGCTGACTTTTTCTTCCGCTTAAAATACTTTTTGTCAAACCATTTCCCCTTATATGTATAAATGATGACCATGTACGATGCTAATAAACTGTCTGTTTTGTTCTCCTCCATTCTCTTTCAAGCCCTTTCCATGCCGTTCCTCTATAGCACGCTTCAAGATGTATACCATCTTAACGCCCCTGACCTTTTAGAATACCATTACTACAAACAAATAAATTATTGATATCTTCACATACCAAAAGCTATACATCCATGAAGCTTGTGTGAACTGCTGTATAAAATAACCATTAAAATATTCATATTGACGTAACTTGACTTCACATATCATCAAGCATGTAAATGGTATTGTCCAACAATGCAACGATGCAACATCTTCATATTCAATATTCACGAGCATTAAAACGTACACAAATACAGCTTATACCTATGCAAAGTCAAATATCATTCACGATCATTATACCGTTTATATCAGACCTTGCATTTTTATACACTGAAAATACTTTGCAGCATGTAAAATGTTTGATCAAATATATCAATAAAACTGAATGCTCTTTTAGGGAAATTAGAACAATGCAATTACATATTAGTTTTTACTTATCCCATTCTTGTTTAATCTAAAGTTCAATTAATGTTTTACATTCGGAAGCATGAAGAAGAAATTTTATTCAAGGAAATATAACACACAATATACATTTAAAGTAGGCCAACATGACCCGTGATCAAATTCATCGAATTCAATAGCTTACGTATACAAATTCAAAATTCATGTATTTTTCATTTTGATGTGCACATTGAAACTGACTCACTACTCGTTAAATAATAATAAGCGTTTTGATATTGGGTCACACTATACCTAATGGTAAGATATTGGGTCACACTATACCTAATGGTAAGATATTGGTCACACTTTACCTAATGGTAAGATATTGAGTCACACTATACCTAATGGTAAGATATTGGGTCACACTATACCTAATGGTAACCTTCATCCTAAGGGTGTTAAGCGGAATTTCCCATATTGCTATGGTTGAACACATATAAAAGTATGATAGTACTCATCAAGTTATTGTAGCTATATTACACTAGCTCCAATATGTCTGTGAAGTTAGCCTATGTACGCGATGTAGCAAATGTAGCCTGTGTAGTAAACAGGCTGCAACGTGCAGCCTATGTAGACGATTTAGCCTGTGTAGTAAACAACATGCAACGTGCAGCCTATGTAGCCGATGTTGCCTGTCATGACAGGTGCACGTGAAACAATCATGGGTGTCGCGTATGGGCTTGGGCGCATTAAGCACATGAAGATTGCCTTATGCATCGCTAAATATATTGCTATGGGTCATTTTCGAGGCATTGACACGTGCACGTGAAACAATCATGGGTATCGCCACTATGCCAGGGTGGTAGGCATTTGGCAACACTTCAACCTCACATAGGCCACTGTGCTGGGAAAACTCTGGTTTGGGCGCATTAAGCACGTGAACATTGCCTTATGCATCGCTAAATAGGCTGCTATGGGTCATGTTCGGGGCATTGACACGTGGACGTGAAACAATCATGGATATCGCCACTATGCCAGGGTGGTAGGCATTTGGCAATACTTCAACCTCACATAGGCCACTGTAAACCTTGTATAAAGCTTCAATATTAAACATTCAGTGGTTACTGAGATATTAACTTTATTTTAGTTGTACGAAAATGTTAACCAGCAATTCTATGTCCAAATATATAGGGCCATAATTTGTATTGCATGCAAGATAGAGTTATCTATTTTGCCTATTTAAGTTGGTGTGATGGTTTGGAAGCCTTGTAAAAAGGGTTAATATTATACATCAAGTACTTGCTAAGATAAAATGCCACCAGTACTTGCACGGGAAACCTTAAGCAAGACGTGAAGTCGACGCCGGCGCCAGAGTGAGTATTTTAGCCCTCCTTATTCTTCGATTAGTCAAGCTTAAAAACATAAACACAGTCTTTTTATACATGTTGTTTCTATTACAAAAAAACAACAACAACAAGTTAGCATAAAATCCAATTTGTTAAACACAACATACTTATTGTAGAACCTATTCATTATTATCTTTTCCTACATGAGATATCCTGGCTTTTAATCATATATGGGATATACAGGCTAAATTTGTTGTACCAGGCTACAAGCTAATCAGGCTACACAGGCTAAATCGGCTACATAGGCTGCACGTTGCAACGTGTTTACTACACAGGCTACATAGGCTACGTCGGCTACATAGGCTAACTTCACAGACATAGCTCCAATGGCATCTCACACAAAATATATTCCGGGCTGTTTTTTTACATCATAATGTATACAAAATTAATTGGGCAAAGAAATGTAACGGTATATGTTATGACTTAAAAGGATGGACGATAAGTTAGTTCCTTATTCCCTTTTCTTCAAATAAGAAATAGGGAACTAGTTCCTTGTTCCTCAAACTTAGGAAAAATAAGGAACAGAAGCAGCGATTTTTCAACATTTTAACTTATACATTTTTTCATCAAATAACAGAAGGATCAATAAAAAGGGTTTAATAAAATTGCATTGTCTATTCAAGCAGAATTTAGAACTTCAAATTCTTTCAAAACAACAATAAACAATGCGGGTCATCTGCTGACAACAAACAACCTAGAACTTGAGGCTAAATGTCAATTTTTTTAATTATATTGCAAATAGTTTGCTCAGGACTGTTGGTTTTGAACTCAATTTACAGCCTCCAGAAACAATTTGGTTCATTCTATTGGTCATTGACTTCATACCACCAATGTTTCGTGGTGCTGTCAAATAAAAAAAATTGCACCTTGAAGATTGCCCTCCTGGCGCAAAAATCAATATGGTTCATAAACAGATGTGAAATGTGAATAACAGCCAACCGGTCATATGCCAGATCCAACCCTTCAGAAGGAACAGTGCTGGTAAAAAGTTAAAACAAGGTTGTCCTTGTTGCACTTCTACCAATGAAACAAGGTGTCATCTACTAATCAATGAACACTACCCTTACTGTGTCAATAGCATAGGTCGAACTGTTCTAGTTATTAATATCAATTTCAGTATATTTGTGATATCCCTTTGTCATATGTCAAACCGTTATTCAGTTGTTGTTTTTTTTATTTTTTCAGAACGTTGTTACCTATGTCATCTGAGCTACAAAGTAAATTGTAAAGTTTAAGCAATTAATGCTGTTTTTTTCCCTAGGCTAGTTTTACATGCCATCTAAACCCAAATACGAGAGGGTCCATCAAATATTAATATCAGCCGAACAAACAAGTCAAAAGATTGTTCTGAAATTGTGAAGACAAGACTTGGTGTAACGACGGACTAACTGACAAACATTTGCAAACCAATATGCCTCGTTTCGCAAAGGGGCGTACCTTTATCATATTATAAAAAATACCTAACTAACAAAGAACATCCATCACCTTTTTGCGGCAGATAACTTCCATGTATTAATCAATACAAATCACATTTTACGTATTAATATAACACTTTTCATAATTGGTTTTCAAGCAAAGGGGACCATTTTCAATCTGAAAATAAAATAAAACAATGATTGCATAAACTATTTGCAACCAATCTGAGGTACACAATTAAAAAGTTTTCTTAAACTTACCTCAGTTTAATGGCAAGGATGATCCGCTATTTCAAGAACATTCATTGGAACTAGAGTGCTTAAACATGCAATATGTTAGTGGAATTATAGGTATAGCTAACAGCAAGGCATGCATGTTTAATAACCAATATCTCTAACCTTCTAAAGGACCGAACAAGAGCTGTCACAGAGACAGCGCGCTCGACTATTCCGCCGCTTTTCAGTGTAAGCATTGAAAAGTTTTGCGAAACATGCATGGATCACTGTTAGATTAGATTTCAATGCAATACATGATGTGCTGAGATATTAACATAAAGTGGTTACATGGAAAATTTTAACCAGAATTTTTAAGTCTAATAATATAGGGCCATTATTTGCAAAATACAGTTATCTAACTTGGTTATTCAATTACGTTGGGTGGTTGAATACCATTGTATAAAGTCTCAATACAATACATCAAGTAGTTGCTGAGATATTATCCTATGTGTGCTTGCACGCAAAACCTTAACCAGAATTTCTAGGTCGAATAATAAAGGCATTTAATGCAAACTAGAGTTATCTAACTTGGTTAATTAAGTAGGTTGGATGGTTGAGTTCCATTGTATCAAGTCTCAATGCAATACCTCAAGTAGTTGCCGAGATATTAACCTATGTGTGCTTGCACGCAAAACCTTAATCAAGGTGTTACGCCGACTCCGACGCTTGGGTGAGTAGTGTAGCTCTCCATATTCTCCGAATAGTCGAGCTAAAAATCAACATGTCTACTATTTGGATCAAGTTTGATTTAAGAAAGACAACCATTCCAACAAAGGTTTATTGAAATAAACTTTAAAGATTGAAGATATTAAACGAAATAAGGCATATATAAAAGAAATTGGAAATGAAGCCCCTCTGTTTGACCCAATGTTACCTAATTAAATCCTGACGTAACGCGATTAAAGATATTTACATCCAATAGCGTTTTAGTCAGAGTTAAAGAAGTATGCGCCAGTCAAGTCCTTTTGGTAGCACCCTTCTGCCCTCATGGAAACTAATAAGGGCAACCTTCTGATTTTAAAGAATTTTATTAATAATATTCATATTGTTTTGATTAAACGCTGTTATGACCATACATGAAAAGGCTTTACATATTGGCAGTATTTACTTATACAATTTCAATTAAACAAAAATCCTAACTTTTTCAGCCAAATTTAAAATGTTCAAATTTTTCACTACATGATACATTGTGCAGCCCTTTTCTCACTTAAAACTCAAGTCACTTTTCTACTTTACCACCCTGTCCTTTCTCTTACTTAGTACCATATCCCTTTTAAGTTTTAACCCATTGTACCCTGTCCTATTTCTCCCTTACCACACTGTCCCTTTCAGCCTAAGCAACCCGTTCCTTTAAACCCTCATTACCCAGTGTTCATTTCTCCGTTAGCACCCCGTCCCTTTCTCCTTTAGCACCCCTTTCCTTTCCTCACTTAGCACCGCGTCCCTTTCTCCCTTAGCACCTTTAACTGGTGTGTTTATTGAAAAAAGGACCCATCCTTAGGCTATAATGTGTATCAGACACTATCATTATTTCCGCCATTTCCTTTACGCAGATATACGTCAATTATATTATACATATTCTGATTGAATTAAAAATGTTATGGTATTTTTCTTGACTTAATGTTTTTGTTAACCATATTTCCGAGTGAAATCAGCATCGCAAATCACACATTTGTTTGGCTTCTCTCCCGTGTGTATTCTTAAATGTTTTTGTAAACCATATTTCCGAGTAAAATCAACATCGCAAATCACACATTTGTATGGATTCTCTCCCGTGTGTATTCTTAAATGTTTTTGTAAACCATCATTCCGAGTGAAATCAGCATCGCAAATCACACATTTGTATGGCAACTCTCCTGTGTGTATTCTTAAATGTTTTTGTAAACCATCATTCCGAGTGAAATCAGCACCGCAAATCGCACATTTGTATGGCTTCTCTCCCGTGTGTATTCTTTTTTAAAGTGTTTTTGTAAACTAATTTTCTGAGAGAAAGCTGCATCACATACCCCACACTTGAAAGGCCTCTCAGAAGCAACATCGCATATTTTTAACTTTTTGCCACTGGCTTATGACAATTCATTCCGTCTCTAGTCCGTGATATTGGCATATATGTATCTGTGAATTTTGATTCAAAAATAAAGCAGCACAATATTTGACCCATTTGTATGTTTTCTCTTCAGTATGAATTTATATATGGCTTGTTAAATAAAATTTCTATGTTAAAACCGCACTGAATATCTAACTCTTGAATTGTCTCGCTCCAGTGTGAATCTGGATATGGCGCGTTAAAGTGGGTCGATGTGTAAAAGCAGCACCACATTTGTCACACTTGAATGGTTTCTCTCCAGAGTGAAGTAGCAAATGGGTCTTTAAGCTACTTTTCCGTGTAAAATCAGCATTGCACATTTTACACTTGAATGGTTTTTCTCGATTGTGAATTCGGACATGGCTGTTTAAATTGTATTTCTGTGTAAAACCAGTACTGCAAATTTCACACTTGAATGTTTTCTCTCCAGTGTGAATTCGACTATGGCTATTTAAATCACATTTCTGTGCAAATTCAGCACTGCATATTTCACACTTGAATGGTTTCTCGCCTGTGTGAGTACGAATATGCTTCTGTAATTGCTGTTTAAATGTAAAAGAAACACTACACATTTTACATTTAAATGGTTTCAGTCCTGTGTGAATTGCCATATGGTTACGCAAATGATGTTTAAATGTAAAATAAGAGGTACACATTTCACACTTGAATCTTTTCACACCTGTGTGAGCGGCCATATGACTTTCTAAGCTACGTTTATGAGCAAAATCAAAACCACATATTTTACACTTGTATGGTTTTTCTCCTGTGTGAATTCGTATATGGCTGTTTAAGTTACATTTCTGTGCAAATACAGCACTACATATTTCACACTTGAATGGCTTCTCTCCTGTGTGAACTCGATTGTGACTCTTTAAGTAACATCTCTGTGTAAAGACGGCACCGCATATTTCACACTTAAATGGTTTCTCTCCCGTGTGAATAAGAATATGCCGCTTTAATTGATGTTTCAATGCAAAGGCAGCACCACATTGATCACACTTGAAAGTCATTATTTTTCGAAATGTCAATTTTATATATATTTGTTCTAAAAGTAAGCCCTAAAACACACTCTGTACATGTAGACAGTTTCTTTTAGGTAAAAAAGGAATTTGTCAAGCAGCTGTTTTGATCTGTCATGACCATTTTCTCGTATCGAACGGTTCACAGCTGTGTACGAGTGTTCCGAGGTTTCCTTCCTTGTATTCTTGTGTCTCTGTTAAAAAAAAGATAAAATAGATTAACCTGCAGTTGGTAGTAAGCATACCATCAGGATGGTGAACACAACAAAATACATCTGTCAAATCAAATTTAGTGAGTATGACACAAGCAAACACATGCATGAAGTATTTGTATATAACAACTGTTGTGAAGAGGAAACGTGACGGGCATGTGTCGATCGCCTGAGATCAATGTTCTAATAAACATCATATAACAGGATATGTTGCAAACATTACAAAACTACAAAATAAAGACCATTTTTATCTCAATTAAAATTTGGATAACATTGACGAGAGCAATCATTAAAACAGTTTTTAATGCACAATATTAAAGATGCACTCTTACTCCCAATTAAAATGTACCACAATTTTAGTTCACCAGATTTTTTAATTAAGATCGAAAACAATGGTTGTTTAATGTTATAAGGGATATCGTGTTAATCTTTATGAGACGATAGTTGATCACTGTAAAGCTTTAGGACTCACCAGTCATTTAGTATTTGTGCATCTTCAGCTATTAAATACAAGGTTACAATATTGTTACCAGTAATTAATATGTCAAAATAATGCATTTATATTAAATGTGAGTGTGACTTTGAAGGCCTAGATAAATCCTTTTATTAGTGACCCCTCCCCCTCCCCAAAAAAACATGATCAAACTCATATAACTCATGTTATCTAATCTTTAAATCGCAAGCTAAGTCCTTCTTAAAATGGTACTTGGTAGTCATTATATGGTGGTTTTAGATTCAATACCAAAACTTTTAGTTTAACACAGATGCTCTTGATCTGTAGGTTTAATATAGCCGCATACCTTTTAAAGCGCGGTTCCCATATCTGAATGTTTTGACTAAAACAAGCAAATATACACTTGAAACACGTCTAAATAATTACAATACCTCACATTGATCAATTTTGAACATTTACAGATGATACACTACTTGTACGATAACTAATATTTTGTACATATTCATGGTCAATTTATAACTAAGGGACACAACTGTAGACTTTATCATACGGGTTCTACTGACACACTGTACCGGAAGTCAAAATTGCATGCGGTTTGTTCCGTACCTGTTCATATTTTTTTTTCGTTTATCTTCTGCTTAGTAAGCTAATAACATTCATCTTGATTTTACTTACTACAAGTATGTCTCGCCATTAATAATCATCCAATTCCATTTCATATTAAAGTAGACCTAAATCGTTATTAATAGGTATATGTAAAGGGAACTGCTTGTACAAAGTATTGAAACGGAGTTCAATTATATTAAAACAGGTTTTGGCGGTTATTTTACCAATTTCTGTATTGGAGAGTAAAACAATACACTTATATACGTACATCATCCATGTTAACAAACTCAACATTGATATCCTTAGCTTTATCATAAGAATACTTTTAAAAAAGAAGTGAAATCACATCTCATTGTTGGTATGAAATGTGCAGAAATGGAAGATTTCCTTTTTTATTAATTGTTATTCATTTAATCTTGCATATCAGTCCAAAGATTTTTGTCATATTATGCTAAAGTGTCATATGGTTTTAACAGTCGGTTGCATTATAACTGTAAAAGTTCGATATCAAACATTTAATCATTCTTTAACTGGTCAAGAGTACATGCATGTTATTTTTGTATAAGTAAACCTAATTTAAACAGCTTACAACTGAGATCTTGGCAAATAATTATATTTGTCATAAGGACCCCATTGGAAATAAGTTGAATAACTTTAATGGGTTATCCTGTGTTATATATTTGTCACATTGAATTAAATCTTTGTTAACGCACGTATGTATCCAAAGCATTCTAATGATGTTGTGCTTTAGTATAGATATCATCACTAATACTTTGTTAATCAGTCTGTGTTATAACTTTATGAGATATTTGGTTTGTTACAATGACATATATATGCACGAATAAATCTATCTATCTATCTATCTATCATATTCATGTGTAGTACATTTCCAAGAGGTTGGTAAGCAGAGAATTTAGTTAACACATGTGCTTCTGACATTACATCTTGTTTACATATACGACAGATGCGTATTTTCAGAAAAATTAAAATACATGTAGTAACAACTAGGAAGTTTTTGTTTACATTGAATCAATCATTGTTTTTATTTGAATATAAAAGGGATTTAAAATTTATACCGCTTTTCAGCCCAATCTACCGGCTTTGGGACCCAAATCTACCTCTCCGACATCGCCAAAGGTTCACATATCTAAACACTATATCAATTAGAATTAGATCTATAGCATAATTTAAACCGTTCATCTCATTTTTTTGACAAAAATGTAATGTATTAATGAGTGCGACTGCTGCATTATTGTTGTATATTGTTTAAACTTATAATATAATATCCACACAATTAATTCTCTTTATGCGTAAACATCACAGTCTAATTAACTTATATTCTGGTCACCAAATTTTGCTGTCACATAGTCAAACTCACGGCCATATTCCAGCAATCAAAGCGATTCAGAACTCCTCGTCTATTTACGCTCTTTTTAAAAAAACAACCTCGATTGAATATGGGCGTTTAACAATGTTGACATAAAACTTAAGTAGATCGCGTAATAATTTGATGTTCTATTCCGCAGTTAAGTAGTTCGCTCATGGTTTGTATTTAATTACGAAATAAAGGGTGGCAAGTCATAGGGGGTGTTAAAACAAAAATACCAAAAGTTGGAACCCTTCAGCTATATTGATTGTTGATATTTGCTTAAATATCATCGTTGAAGACTACAATTTTTATTAGCGTTAATAACGCGATTGGAAATTTGTTACGGCTGTGGTGTTGCGTGATTGGTTGATTGGCATTATCGCGTAGTGTTATCAATGTATCCATAACAGATTAACATATCCACCACTTTTGTTAAAGTCCCGATGGCCGAATCGAATCGACTATGCAGCTGTTTCCTACTCTTTTCTTGACTTTACCGGCCTGGGTTCGAACCCTTAATTTTCGTGTGCGTGTATGTGTGTGTGTTTTCCCCCATTAACCACATAGTCGATTGTTATCACTTACATCCATTATGTTTTTGGTACTTTGAAATCTACGCAAACAATTCAGTTGAAAACAATTTTTAAAGATTCGGAAGCTTTATTCTCAAAAACGTTTATCTTAGCTTTGTCAGACAGTTATTCTTCGGTCATAGCTAAAAGCCAGCCCGAAAATGTGGTATATCCGTTCCCGTGAATAGTACCGCCTCCATGGTTTGCGGAGTTCGCCGTTCTCACCCATACGTCTTGGCCGGCTCTCAGTTCTACAGTGGCGGTGCGGCTAGCAGATATTAAATGAGTTGATCCCGGCGCATGTCCGTAGTTCCACATGACGTGTTGACCGTCTTTAACCAATTCGATATACTCGTCCATGCCTGGGTCCATCATGATTGCAAAATTGAAAACGTAGACACCGGTCACAGGAGCACGGAACACGCCAGTAGCGTTCTTATAAGCGTTGCCAACGTTGGTTATGACATGGTCGAAGATCACCGTCTGTCCTGGGCCGAGCAGTGTAAGGCGAGGTGGACTTACGACGGCTGTGAAAGCAACGGCGTTGCCCGGCTGCATTACAAAACCTGAAATATGAAATAAATGAATCTAAAGGTACACAAAATATGTTTTGATCCCGTATAACAATCCAGATGTGTTAAAGTATAGGTAGTTGCTTATCTTTTCTTGTTTTACATTATGTATGTGTAGGTGTTTGCTTTGCTTGAATAAAGCTAAACGATGCCATTTCAGATTCACACATGTCAAATTGAGTCGTGGTTCATATTGTTGGTTTTATTGTTGACAAATATTTTGAAGAGAAAACCAAGACGTTAGTTCACAAGTTAAGTCTTCGGAAGGTACGTGCAGCGTATATGTTAATGCGGATATAATCACACTATAAAAAACTTTTTTCATTTTAAAAAGCTTCTTATATTTAAGAAATAACATCGAAAAGAAACCACACATACGTTCACGTCTTCTGGAAGAACGTGCAGCTCCATGCAACAAAATCTTCTTTAACGGCGTGATTTCCTGTTTAGAATTCGCTTGCACCTCATTCTTCCTTACAAAACCCCTCAGAAGTCGTTCGTTTCCTCTTAGCATATTATTTTCCGCAAGGGAAAGTGCAAAGCACAAATAAAGTAGACAAAAGCCAAGTGTCTTCATCCTGAAATTTGTAATAAGTCTGAACGAACACTTCAGTGCATTTCTTTATAATTTTGCAAACAACAGATAAGGTTCACTAAACGTCATAGAGTTGACACATATATGTTATCAATGACTGAGTGGTCTGATTGTTTTGAAAATGTTGCCATTGTCTGCAAATACTATTGGCAGAAAATAATGGCAAAGAAGGCAAAAGACTGATAACTACTGTTTAATATTTTACTTGTGTACCATATAAATAAGAAACTGTTGAATAGCCTCTCCCTAATAGTTAAGCACAGTCGGAACTCCTCTGCCATTTTCCATCGAAAACAAGCTCGGATGTATGCTGGGCCATCAGTAAAAGTAGTTCGTAAAATTTTGAACAATAGTATTAATTAATTGTAGTTTTTTAACGTGTATTTATTATAACTAAGGTTAGATTAATTGCCAGTGGAGGGTATTATTGCATAAATAATATAATTAAGATTCCCAAGAGTAAAGTCATTAAGTAACATTCAGCCGTCAACTTTTTACAAAAAAAAAGCAGTTCGCAAGTTTTTATCTTTTAATTTATTCAAAAATTGTTATGTGCATTTTTCTTAAAGCTTTTGTTAAGCTTTAAGTCATTAAACAATAATTTTCGAACGGAAAAATTGCGATCTGATCTTTTTGTCAGCAGCCTTAAATCACTGGTCCTTAGTTATTTACGCAAGAATTGGCTCATCCCAAGACATTTCTTAACGTTTTCAAAACAGTCAATCTGCGAAAGTACAGCTTTAAGGTTAAGCATTTATAAGTATTTACCTTATGTCACCATGAACGTACTCGATCTGTTTCATTATTATGTCACTGGTATTGCAGTCTATACATATTGATATGTTATGACAAAATATATTGAGATTTCTTCATTATTAATTCGTATGATTTGTTGATGTAAATGTTTTGAGTTATAGATAAATATAAGATTCATACTATTTAATTTTAAAAGGTAGCATATAAAAAAATGTCTTTACTTTCCACCTCGATATGTGTTTCAACATTTTCAGATTTGTTAACATTTGATTACGTAAAACCAGCAGCTGTTGCCCTTTAATATGAGTATAAATTGAAAGCCTAATGTCTAAAGCTATGCCAAGAATACAACGGAACGAAGCTTTTATGAAAAAAATGAAAACATCTCATTAGAAATATAAACGCCTAAAATCATAGAATGAATAGTATCTTGTTATTGTGTAGCAGGTAAATTGCAATGTATAGTATTTGAAGCATTAGCAATGCGAAACCTGAGATACAATTATTTTAACACTTAGACAATCATTTCTGTTTCTTATCTCATAAAAGACAAATAAAAAAGCACCATTACAAATAAGCGTGCTTCAGGGTCACGTCAGGTTATAATAACAAATCCTGCAGGCGATGGGACACTTGCGGTCGGTAATCATTTCTGAAACATCATGGACTAAACTCAGAGTGAATATCAATATATTATCTTCCTACCAGAGCCTCCATTATCTTGACCCTCATTAATCTGATAAATATAACGATCTAAAAATAGTTATATTCTGCTAATAATAAAACACCGGGATACATAATTACAACGCGGAAATAGCCGAACAAGCAAAAACTCATACTCGAACTGCAACACAACCAATCTATTTTTATGGTGTCGATGTCATTCTGCAAAACGAAGAGCGCATTGAGACAAAAAAATGGGTTAAAACGACATGAATAGAAGTAGTTCTTTGGGCGCAGATAGTCTAAAAAGCGCAGACGACACCAATAGTAAATACGTTCTTAACTGACCCAAAAATTATCGGCATTAACCGGCAAGCTTGCAAAAAATACGGAACTAAATCGAAGTCGATCCGAATGTGTTATATCAGCAACAGCAACATCAGCTTCTATCATTATTTAAAGTCTTCATCCGAGGCAAAATATTGCCTTCCGACGTAGCATTTATGACGCAATTTATCACGTGGTATACAAACACTGTTAATAGAACTTTTGTCAAATCTTTGTTTGAACTCTTCATTTGAAGCATATATAATATTGCTTCCGGCGTAGCATTTATGACGTTATCACGTGGTATAAACACACTGTTCATTATAATAATAACTTTATTTAAAGAAGGTAACACATTAAGACATAGGCATCATATTATAAACAAACATAACACACGACTTATTTACAATGTGGCCTTCTGAAAGAACATACACACGCACACACACATAAATGCTTAGAATGAAAACGCAAGCATAAATTTATGTCATTTCAAAAGGGTACGTATTAAAATGTTATACGAAAACATAAAGAAACATGAATATAATACATTAATAATAACATCAATGCCGAACAATACATCAATTTGTACCTAAAGGTTAACAAATCGTATCATTAAAATGTATTTAACACCTTACTCGAGATATATATATAATGTAAAAACAATAGTCATGGAATTATGATCATTGGTGATCGGTGCCCCAGCTAGGCCGAAATAGCAGTGTTTTGCTGTCCTCCCCAGCCGGGACCCCCTCCCCAACCCCACGCTGCCTTTTTATAACTTCGTCCCACTGTGCCCTTTTGTTTGACGGAGCTGCCTTTGATGATAATTTACATTACAGTTCTTAACTATATTTGATATTTATTGGAGATATTGTCCAGTCAATTTTTCAGAAAAACACTGTAAGTATACAACTAAAAACAAACATAACTTAAGATAACAGCTATATGTATAGAAAGTTGTTTCAACACATACATAATATGAATTGAACATTGGCCCTTACAAGTGCCCAATTAAGGCTCATCAATGCTGCATCAATTGCCCTTTCTGACCTAGCACTCTACCCTTTTCAAATCCTGACTGGAGCACTGGTGATCGTCAACTTTTAAAAGTAAAATGTTGAATGGAGTATATCTAAACAAAACAAGTACTGCTTTAATGGTTCTCTCAAATCTTGTAAGAAATACAGCTTCCATTAAACTGACACACTCATTGCTTAAAGATTTGAAATTTAACAATTGATGTTAACAACGTTGTTATCCAGCCCAATATGTGGTCTTGCATGAGGTGCTTGTTTTTCAAGAATTATAAAATTAAATGACCTTTTTTCTGACACATAAAGACATAGTCTCAGTTAAGTTTATCTGTCAATTGCACCAAGCCAAATCATTTTCTTGAAATAAAAAAGAATATGCATTAAACAGCTGCTGCTGTATTCAAATACTTGTTTGAGAATAAATATAACACAACAAACGCAGAGTATATGCTAACATTTTATTTCTCATGTATTCCATGACAATTATTGTACGAGTATTTTAGGCAAAATCATAGGAACAAATAACATGGATCAATATTAAAATGGTGAAAATGCTCATATTTTCTCATAAACGAATAATAATAGTAACATAAAAAGTACCATCACTAAACTGTAAAAAAGTGTTAAATGTCAATTTCTTAAATTTCTGTGTAGAGATACAGTTTTAAAATCAAAACATGTTTGTGATATACAGTGGCGGTTCTGGCACGGGGGGGGGACAAGGGCCAATGCCCCCAACTTGGCCAGCAAATGAACCCTAAAATCACCTAACTTTAGCCTTAAATTGAGGGTTGAAATGCATCAATGATTTTGTACGTATATTTTTAAAGGATTTGACGTTTGTCATCCCCCACCCCAGTTATAGATTCCTGGAACCGCCACTGATATGTTATGAATAATTCAATTCACATATCTATTGTAGTAAAGAGAATATGCCAAAATCAATCAACATTAGGTACTTTTCTGAATTTATCTTATTTTAACCTGCATTATAACACTTAAACATATGAATAAAACAAAGACTTATTATCCCCAGTGAAAAAAGTTAAATTAGAAGTGAGAACATATATTTGTTGAATGGTATAATACTGGGAAAATGTTATTAATACATAAGCTTTCGGCAGTACTGTTGTTCAATAATTTGGATTTTCTACTGCAAAGTCTGCCTATTCTGGTATTATATGAATAATCATTAGTAAATGTACCCTGGTGTATCAAAAGAGCAAAATCCTCATTCCTTAAATTTGAGCCAAGGGGTCTGGTGCGGGGTTATGGTACAAAGCTCCAAAAGGGGAGGGGGGGTATTTTTAAGATACCATTATATTAAAACCAAACTAAAGTGCCTCAAAGCAAACCCTAAACTGTTGATGTTTAGTGAAAAAAGGGCAAAAATCAATACTTTTTTAAGACAAAGTAATGGACTTTGCTATACATGTCTGTGCATATTGTCTCTGCCAACATGTGTGCCAAGTTTCATTTGAATATCTTTCACCAAGGCTACATTTTTTAACTTATAAATGGTACCAACAACAACGCAAAGTATATACCTCGCTTTTCTTTCTTTCAAATATGGGCAAGCTTAACTACAACAGTACCAACGAATTGTTATCCTAGACTTTTTACAAAATTATTTGGATTGGATTATTTGCAAGTGCTTGTAAGCCATTTAGAACTTTTATACATATACACGTTTCATGCATATATTGACATTACTATGTTAATAATAACAATAAGAAATAGCACATTTATACAAAGAATTAAATTGTATTGCACAGGTAATTAATAAAATGCCATGAACACCATAAAGCTTGCATGGAACTACGTAGTAATACTTGTTTCACAATTCTGCCAACCTTGTTTTGATTAAAACAGTTCACATATAAACAACTTGTTAAACAAAGTAATGCCATTGTTATCCAGTTAATTTTTCAAAAATATTTAAATAAAAATCGGCAACTTTTATAAAAAGATGTTCAACTGCTGTTTTATAAATGTAAATATTTTCCTACACCTTGAGCAGTTTCAATGCTTTTAAAAAAAATCAAGAAGTCAATGAGTGAAACTTGACATCTACTAAAGTCAGAGTTATAATGGGCCTTACTTTACATTTCATTCACATATGTATACAAACTAAAACCAATTATGCCGTTCCTACAATTATTTTTTCTTTGACTAAATAATAAATATCACTGTTCTATAATGTACATGTACAACAGATAACTGTAGGAGAAGCATTTCTTTGTAGAATGACAATACATTTTCTTTGCAATATATCCTTTTATATTCCATATAATTGAAAAAGAATTATATAATTTCTAAATCATTTTTTAACAGATATAACTGGCACACAATGACAATTATTTTACAGTAGAATTATTTCGCAGTTGAATTGTTTTACAGTTTGATCAAATAAATGTTGCCTGAACAAGTTTAAGTATGTTAGTGATAATTTACTTAACATTAGTACCTGAATCAAATTTCTCGAACAATATTAAGTCTTTAATTGCTTGAACAACCTTAAATTCCCTATTTCTTGAACAATTTCAAGAAAATTATTTCTCGAACAATCTTAAGTCCCCTATTTCTCAAACAATCTTACATTCCTTATTTCTAGAACAACCCTAAGTCCTTTGTTTCTCAAACAATCTTAAGTCCCTTATTTCTAGAACAACCCTAAGTCCTTTGTTTCTCAAACAATCTTACATCCCTTATTTCTAGAACAACCCTAAGTCCTTTGTTTCTCAAACAATCTTACATCCCTTATTTCTAGAACAACCCTAAGTCCTTTGTTTCTCAAACAATCTTACATCCCTTATTTCTAGAACAACCCTAAGTCCTTTGTTTCTCAAACAATCTTACATCCCTTATTTCTAGAACAACCCCAATTCCCTTGTTTCTCAAACAATCTTAAGTCCCTTATTTCTAGAACAACCCTAAGTCCTTTGTTTCTCAAACAATCTTAAGTCCCTTATTTCTAGAACAACCCTAAGTCCTTTGTTTCTCAAACAATCTTAAGTCCCTTATTTCTAGAACAACCCTAAGTCCTTTGTTTCTCAAACAATCTTACATCCCTTATTTCTAGAACAACCCCAATTCCCTTGTTTCTGAAACAACTCAAATCCCTTATTTCTAGAACAACCCTAAGTCCCTTATTCTAGAACAATTTTAAGTCAAGAATTACACATGAACTATTTTATCAACATGATTACAGACAGAATGATGATGGTGAAAATGAGACGTTCATAGACTAGACATAATTGCTGCATGATGAGTAATACTCATTTAAGGAATCAGACCCACAGACAAGCTAGTTTTCTGATTGACCCTAAAGTTAAGTTCTGATGTATGGTGATCTCATGTTATTTTGGTATAATTTAAAAGGTATTTCTTTACTGAATACCAATACATAAAATAAATGTTGCCAGCACATCATACCAGTAAGTTTTTATCTTTATTTTAACTCATTAAGTCTGACGTATATAACTTACACATATTTTTAATAAATTTTATTTTGAAGGTTTAAGATCTTATTATATATTATGTCGTTTAATATGATTGATAATGTTTTACATTTTTCTTATTCTGCACATAAAACCCATTCAAATAATACCAAAATCATTTGAGGTTACCAGGTATCCAAAATTAACATACATGTATGTGTGTCTGAATCCCTATCGCCAATATAAATTAATTGCTCGATTTTCATCCAAATTTGTTTTTAATGGGGGCGGGGGTAAAAAAATATATTCTTAGATGTGTGTTTCACAGTTAAGTATGCGTTCATGCTCTGTCTTATTTTATTAGGGACAATTAACATGTGTTTCTAGACAAACCACAAACACCATCGTAACAATTCTCCATTTTTACATAAGAATGATAACATCAACACCAGCTGATATAAATTAATACTGTTCCTGGACAGTACCGCATTGGTAGGCAAATACAGACCCCAGTTCAACATTTATATTTAAGTCAATAAAATTTAAAGGGCAGGGGAAAAGAGGATGTTCGGGCGGGATGAAAATCTAGCAATTAATTTATAGTTGCCTAACACAACATAAAAATATTTTTTTACATTAATACACGTACATAATCTTTGATCACTGATGATAATTACAACACAATATCATCCACTTACAGTCAAATCTCACAGTATAAACCAATTTTTACAATAAGTACTTAATACATTAATATATAAAAATTAAACAAGTAAAAAAATGGCAAGAACAAATCATTTCCTCATGATTTTTGTTCAATTAATATCCTTCAATAAAAATCATTGATTAAGACTTTAAAAGGACATTTTCTCCAGTAAATGTATTTTGCATTACAAAATATATTTATGTAAGCAAAAAACATTAAATGAAAAAACATTCCTTTTAAAAACTTATTTATTCATGATTAACAACTGATTGTTAACTTAAATAAGCCTTACTTCTCATTTATTTTATATTTACACTTAACGATTACTACATATTATAATTTCTATAATCAAACTGCAATTATGCGACGGTCTTTTCCGTGACTAAACATTAACACAATTTTTTAATACATATGCAAGTAAACTTCAAAATTTCCAATACAGATAACCATGATTTATATTATAACATAATTATATTAAACTAAAAGTTTGTTATTTTAACAATATTTGACTTTCGGACAACCTTGACACTAATATTTCACCAAACATTGATGACACCATGTGTATACTGGTAACACATCTATATATTTGTGGAATATTATCCCTAGACATTGATGAGACCATTTTACTATACATGTAACACATATTTGTGGAATACTGTATTATCCCCAAACTAAATTAGACCTTTTCACTATACTAGTAACACATATAATGTGAAATACTGACATTATCCCCCAAACATAGATTAGACCATTTTTCTATACATGTAACACATATACATGAAATACTGACATTATCCCCAAACATAGATTAGACCTTTTCACTATACTAGTAACACATATATGTGAAATACTGACATTATCCCCCGACATAGATTAGACCATTTTACTATACATGTAACACATATATGTGGAATACTGTCATCATAGCATGAGATACCAGAAAGCAAATGTAATGAACTTATATATATCTATGGAAAATGAATGAATGCATGTGATTGCATGTTCCTTAAATGGACTAGACACCAGATGAAACCACTGCAAAAAAAATAATGTCAAAAACTTAAATAAAAATGATATTGTTATCTACAACGCATTGCATTTTACTAACTGATGTATCACATCGCTTACAACACACGTATTTTTCACATATTTTGCATATTATTCCAATTCGAAATTTTCTGGGTTTGTCTACCTCGTAAATCCCGGCAAATATAAAAATAGCATCGGTATATATTTATCTGTACTTAATCACATGACTTTCCCATGCTAAATGTACACACTATAAACCTGGAAACCATAAATTTTAATGCGTTATTATTAAACGGGTAAACTCAGGTATTTTTATCATGTAAAATGATGAATTATAAGCATCATACGAACTCTCATAGACAATTCTTGTTTTGAGGAAATACTATTTTTGCTGATTTTGGAACCAAGTGGTGTCTAGTCCCTGTAAAAAACAGCAACAAGGGCTTGGAACAAGACTGAGGTAATTCATTATAAACATAGAAGTTAAGTCAATCTTGTTCAAAGCCCTAGACACATGAAACAATTTATCTTTTAATATATTATATGCCTAAAAAGAATAAAAAATGACAATTTGTATGCATCATAAAGCCATTTATGAAATGACATCTTAGAAATACTGTCACTGTGCCCTGTGCGCGCTGTAGTTTGATTTGGACTTGAAAACAAGCTAAAATATCATATTTTCACAGTTCAAAACAGTGAAAAATTAGTTTTATTTCACTGATAATTTCTATAAACAACTGGAAACATTTAAAAAAATGAACACCCTAACCAGATGCAGTTACTTAACCTTATTTTGGGACTGTCCACCATGGAACATTACATGACAATTAATTTAACCAGAGTAATGGGCCTTAATACACATACATGTATATATATATATTCATTTGATACATTTACAAAGTTTCATGTGAGTATCTCAAAATGTTTTTGATATATCCCCAATGTTTTAAGTATTAGCACAACTTCCAAAACAAAAACAATACCGGCTCAACAACAATAAAAAGAACCTTGTTTTTTACAAGGAAAACCAAAAGAACTGAAATTGCATCAAAATTGAACACACATTCAGGCTAATAAAAAGATGATATACATGTAATTTCATCTTTTAAAAAACAACTTTAAATTACACAAGTCAAGCACAAAATAACCTATACAACATGTAAAACTTAATGAACACAACCATGATCTAATTTATCTGAATTGAAGCACAAATCCATTAGCAATACTAAAGCTGTTTGCCAAAAATTGAATTTGCTTATTGCACAAGCAAATAAAATTTTAATCAGGCCAAAATATAGATTTCTATCTGGTTTGCGACCAACCATATCTATTTGCAACCATTTAAAAACAAACTATTATCAAAAATAAAAAAATGTGATATCCGAAGTTTTTCGTCCATACAGATGGCATTTGCTAATTTCACAATTAGCTATTTTTTCATCACCAATGCTTGGTTCGAAGACAATGAAAAACACCCTTTCACAGAATTTGTTTGACAAAGACCCATATCATTTGGGCATGTAACCAGAAACAAACCTTTTTTAGGCCTCAGTCATTATGAAATTAATACCAAAGTCACTCAACACTCCATTTTGCCTGTCCTAAGAAACTTACCTGGGGAGGTAATGAAATAAAAATGAATATATTCAGTACACAGGCGATTTAATAATTGGCCACTTGTTTAGAACTATGTTATAGTTAACAATGTTGTTAACGTCACTTCTGTTAACTTTCAAATCATTACTGCACTGAAAGTTTAATGGATAAACTTGTAAATTGCCTTATTGCTACCAAGATTTGAGAAAACTGTTTCAGTTGTACTTGTTTTATGGAAATAAATAAGCGCATTCAATATTTCACCTTTTAAAGTTAACAATTATAACGTTAACAACATTGTTCACAAAGTTCTAAACAATCTGCCCATTGTAACATGCAGTTATTGGCGATTTTCATAAATATGTCATGAAAAATTACAATGGCAGATGTCATTATTTCACCACTTTAGCATATTGCTAAAAAACATATATCTTTAGAGTTTAAGTGTTTGTATATTGTATACATAACATATTATGGCATAAAAAATAATGACTACAAAAAAAAACATGGAGAAAAATTCCCCATACATAAATTATAATAACTGTATTATAATCATTTTGAATTTGTAGAGATAAAAAAGGCAAATCTAAAAATAGCATTATAAAGTAAAAAAAATATAGCGTATTTGATATAAATCATAAACCAATTGCTATAGAAACATTTATAAACCAAACACTTTCAATATAAATAACATTCCTCTGAAAAATTAATAAATTATCTCGTAAATAATAATCCTGATTTTATAAATTCAACACAACCATTTTTAATAAATCACCACATTTTTGTGCTTTCTACAAAACATTTACAGCTACATCAAAATAAGAAGATAATGAAGGATCATAATGTTTCAATGAAACAGTCAAATAAATATTCTACCATGGGATGAAATCAGGATTTAAATTTAAAGCAATAGTTTGATTAAACGAAGCATTTCAAACAACACTTTACCATAGCGTGTTGTTAGGAATGGAAACAGGTAAACAGTCTACTAAAGTGAGTAGGTAATGAGGGGTCATACCATTTCAATGATCACTCTACCATTACGTGTAATCCGGACAGGTAAACACTATGATAAAAGTGATCAGATATTGAGGGATCATAGCAATTCAATGATCACTCTACCATTACGTGTAATCCGGACAGGTAAACAGTATGATAAAAGTGATCAGATACTGAGGGATCATAGCAATTCAATGATCACTCTACCATTACGTGTAATCCGGACAGGTAAACACTATGATAAAAGTGATCAGATATTGAGGGATCATAGCATTTCAATGATCACTCTACCATTACGTGTAATCAGGACAGGTAAACAATCTACTGAACTGAGGGATTGAACCATTGTTATGAAAAAGGTAAATACTCTAACATTGCATGTTATCACGATAGGTAAAGATACAGTAGGATTTAAGTTAAAGTAGATAATGAAACAGGTGAATAAACATAAAGTTATGTTGCAGATAACAAACTGAGTCGTGTGCATTTAACTGTAAAATGATGTCATATTAATATTGATATTTTGTTACATTTGTAGTCATGTTTATGGCTACATGATATCAAAATACTCTTTATTATGGCAGTTGATCATGGCTGGAAATCAATAATTACGTAAGATATGGCACTTGCCATGGCTTAATTACAAATGTGGAACAAAGGCACGATATCAGAGGTACTTCACAGACGAATATAAAAATGCTTTGCAGTGGCGTAACTTCTGCTAGGCTTAAAGGCCCGGGCCTGCATATCATGTAATTTTCCCCTTGAAATGAACGTCAAAATGCGTATTACAGACTATGTATTAAAGAAAAATCAGATGAACAGGGACGCCCCTGAACCCAAAAGTTTGATGCCTGCACATCAAAATTGGTCAAGCTACACCCCTGCTTTGGGCCATAACTTTATACACACTTTGGATTTTAAGCCTAACTACGAAGAACATGAAATATTGCATGTATAAAATACAAATGTACATGATTTATGGATGGACGCGTAACCTGAATGAAATATTATTAATTTAACTTAAACATATAATGTAAGTATTTTTGACAACACATTTGAATCACATATCAGGTATTTACATCAAACTCAAGGCCAAAAAATAAATACCTGTGGATCTAGTAACCTAACTGACATTAATTTATACCCACATTACAATATTTTTGCATGGTACCAAGTGTATTTCAATACAATGGCCATTTTTTTATTGCGTACAAAAAAATCATAACATATAACTATATTCCTATTACTACACGTATTAACTGCACAGCAAGAACATTGGCGCTAGGTTCATCAACAATCATCGCTGTTTCCGTCCTAAAATGAAGTCACACCGATGGATGGTTGAAAAATATTTAATTAAAAAGTTCAAAGAAAACATTTTCTATTTTTGTTCTGGATTTTTTAGTTAATAGTGCTGTTGTGCCGAGTCTTCCTCAGTCCTTCTTCGTTCTCACTGACAGGTCGAGCAGAGTTGGACAGCGCCACTGTCCGATTGAAATCTATCAAAGCGTACCCTGCCTCTGTCTTCTTACTTGGCGAGTCAGGAACAGACAACGAGGTCGTCATTAAGTTAGAGGCTGTTGCCCCCTGAGCGCTATCACTTTCAGTCTTGTTAACATCGACAACAATGTAATTCAGCCCACATGGATTTGAAAGCCTGTTTGAGGACATACTAGCACTGCCATTCATGTTTCCGCCATTCGGATTCATACTCACATTAATTGCAACTGAGGGATCTTGGGTGTTTGTAAAGCTTGCAGCACCCACATTGGCGTAGTTTTGTTCAATACTTGGTTTCCTTTCCGGAATCCTGAAAATTCCATCACCTCTTCCGCCTCCAGTAGCCCCCCTCTCTTTCGCTTTCCCACCTGAATCAATGTTAATGTAATTGGGATTTGTGTCATCAACGTTATCTTGAAACACATCCAAGTCAGCATAGTTCATGTTCACATCGTCGACATCCAACCCCTCAGGGCCACTTGAACCGGAGCAACTTGCACCTCTTTCTGTGCCCCGTTCTGAGACATGTTGATTCCCTGACTCGCCAGATGCACCTTCGCTTGCCTCAAAGATATTTTCTGTGGATTTGGGCAGGTCCAAGTCTGCATAATTCACAAGTTCTGGCTTGGGAGGTGCGGGGGCAGTTGGAGGGTCGTGTAGGAAGTCAATAAGAGCAGTAGCATCATCAATCGGCTCAGTTCTGGCTGGATTGTTTGCACCTGTGTTCACATAGTTAGGAGCTTCTTCTGGCGTGATTAAGTTACCGTTAATGTACAAATGTTGATCATATGGTACGACATTCACACGACCAGTGTTTGAAAGACGTATACCATTGGGCTCATGCGGATCCACTAATGAGGTAGGTCGGCTGGCACCGTGATTTACATGTAAATTTGTTCCATTAGGAATAGTCTGACTACCCCGAATGTGCGTGTTCGCACCAACATTATTAATAGCTTCTTGGACTAGATTAAACAGTTCCTCGGCTCGACGACACTTAAACGCATAAATACCAGACCCAGTAGGACAACGTCTACCACTCTCAAAAGAAAAGAGTTCCTCATCAAACCCATAGCGTCTCAGACATCTCAAAGGCCACCTAACCGGTTCTCTTCCTCTTTGGAAAAAGATAAGGTCTGTTTCTGTGACTTCAATCTTGCCTGGGCTTATCTCAGCTCCCAAGTCATTGACATTGTGGACTTTGAAAACCCGACTGTTAACTTCTCTGCTAAAATTCTTTGAAAAGTGACAACCCATTTTCTGCCATTCTGGAAACATAAGGATTGTTTTATTACATTTATTACCACATAATATACAATATGAATGTTATCAAATGTTTGCAGTCATACCACTTTCAGTGTTTTTTTACCCACTTTTAAAGAAATTGTGGGGAGGTCCTTTGATAGGGGACAAATAGCTTTGTTTTGGCAAGAAGGGGAAAAATACTGAAAAATACTAACATGATTCATATATTGTTCAACTTGTTTTCATACCTTTAATTCAACAAATGTATGGTAATTTTCATGAATGTCACAATATTGCTACTATTGCTAAATGTGAGCAGGGAAATGCTTGTAAAAACAAGATTTTTATTGGGATCTTTTTACCACTGCAGGGGGAAAAATATATACCTTTTCACAAGGGGAATGGGGCCGAATTCCCTCCCCAAAAAGGGAAAAAACACAACACTGTCCTTCAATGGTGTCAACAATTACAATTGCCATTATTGTTGTCTGTGTCAGTCAAGTTTTTATTTCATTGGAAAGATAAATCTTGTGTTTTAATGCATTTAAAGCTTGTTTCGTGCAAAATATCTTTGCGCTTACATGGTCAAATATTAGTCTAAAATAATAGACGTGTTATACGGGATTCTTCCAATCCCTAACGTCTAAACAGGAATGTGCAAAAAACGGGGGTGTTTTAAAAAATATTGAAATTGTTTTAAGTGAAGTATTTTATGGTTGAAATTGATCATAAAGAGTTATATTCATATTTTACCATGTAAGTGAAATGTTATTTTGCACTAAACAAGCATTTAATGCATTAAAACAAGTTGTTTACCTTTCCAATAAAACGAAAGTTGACTGACACAGACAACAATTATACGAAGGGGAACAACTCAATACAATCGTAATAACTCGGCCTCCTCCGACAAAGCTTCGAGATAGACCTCGTTATACAATCGTAACAACTCGGCCATGGCCGAAATGTTTTGAGCGATTTAAAACTGTGCCCTAAAGCCTTGCAGGTGCCCTTCATGTATATATCGTTATGTTTTGACAGAATGAAATGAAAAAAAGCCGTCAAACTCATAATTATAAGTTGGATATTTATTTTTTTGTGTACGGAACTAATATAAAATAACATTATCTGGTAATATTTCTTGTTTTTATGATATTTTATAGACGCTATATGCTTTAACCCGGAATCCTGATCGGAACAACTACCCACTTTTGATACTAAACAATTTGTACGTGAAGGATTTGCCATATCCTTATTGGGAGGTCGTGGGTTCGATCCCTGGCCGCGTCATACCAAAAGACGTTAAAAGTTGGTACAAGTAGCTCCCTTGCCTGGCGCTTGGCATTTAAAGGGTAGTGCTTGGAAAAGTGGTGTACTCAGTACTGGTTTAACCCAGGAAAGTTGTACCCCGTGTATCGCTGCTTTACATCGAGCACGTAAAAGAACCAAGGGGTCTCTTCGAAAAAGAGCTAGGGTCTCGCACCCGGACTTCCTTGTATCCCACCACTGTCTCTTCAGCGTGCTGTCCCTTCAGCAAAAACAAAGGACCCCGTTGGAAATAAGTGCTTGCACTTTCACGGGTTATCCTTGATCGCAAGGTCTAAAGAAATACATACATACATATCAAAAATCTAAAAAAATCCGTCAACGTACAATTATTTGGACTAGGTAAAATATGTATAACAAACCTTTATCATCTATTTCATACTGAAAATACTTCTCTAAATACAATTTAAATATTTTTCAAACCCCCCTGTTTTTGCACAATCCAGTTTAGACATTAAGGATTAGAAAAATCCCGTATTTATAACATGTCTATTATTTTAGAGATGTTTTCGCTAACACGGTCAATGTCATATCTATACCTCATCGAAATATAGTAAAGGAAAAGTTGCTGTCAGAATGCATCATTGGGAAGTTTGGTCTGCTGACAGAAACATACCTGACATGCGTTATTCACCGATATCAGTGGTGATGAAATGCTAGTCATTCTAAAATGCGACAGAATTTTTTTTGATAAAAATGAGTAAAAAAAGAATGGAAGATTAAAGGCAATGTGTGACAGTTACGCTTGACCAGGGCTAATTTAAATCAGTTTTTTTACCTTCTATTAAACCATGGTCACAAATCAATCAGCAAGTGTGCAATTTATCAAAAACAGAAAACGCATTCCTCTTTTTTTTTACTTCCGTCTACTTTCGGAATGGTTCTATTTTCTTCGTTTTCTGCACGTCGAAACAAAGCAAAAAAACAAATATATATAAGGTTAAACACAACTATGCAATTTCTTGGCTTTCGGGGAAAATGCATTTTAGTACAAAATAATGAACACTGTAGGATTGCAATGTCTACTACTTTTTAACCTTATCTCATTATCCAACAGTTAGATATTGATATCAAATTAGTATGATCTACCATTGCATTAATTACTTACCATATGGTTTATAGGTATGTGGTTAATGGAGCGGTTAGATTCATTTTAATTACTGATATTTAACTCGAGTACCATTGCCAGATGCCCACAATTGACGCATTCTTTGAGTAGGGAAGTGGGTCAGGGATGTTAAAGCAATACTTTTTTCATATATTTATGGCTTTTGCCTTTTACCATCTATGGTCAGACCAACCATATAGATATACGTAATAGTCACAACTCTTTAAGATAATAGTCATTGATTAAGTATCAAAATATCGCCATCAGTAAATGTTGGGACTACCGCTTGGCTTCCTAGTCAAATAGCACCCAAGTCAAATAGCCCCCATTTTGGTTAAATAGCCCCCACTCACATTTTAAAATTGGTCAAATAGCCCCCAAAAAATGCCCTCAATTTTTAAAATATATATATATATATATATATGTATGTATGCATACTTATGTTATTCCAAAACCTTTATTTTTACAAAATGAAGTTCAATTAACATTTTTTGTATATTAATAAATCTGAAAATTCTACCAAGTAAGAATAACAAATGATTTAAAATATTACTTATAAATAATATATTATTACATCAAATCTACATTTTAAAAGTTTCGAAGCCTTAAGTTTGTTTGTGTTTTTTCTTTATTTTAATATTTATTAGGCATTAAAAGTAAGGAACAACAAGAACATTTAATTTACCTTTTTATTAATTTTGAAATAATTTACACATTATTCACATCTTTTTAATACATAGACATAGATGGAGAGTGTTTATTATATGCCAAGCAGCCGTACAAGGCCGAAAATTATAGTTTTAACGGAAATGTTGATTTTATATATAAAAATAGATATATTTAAGAAACTTCCTTGGTTTATTTTCTTTTGGTATACATGTAATGATACCTTGTTTTTGTGTAATAGACATTGATCCATTTTCTAAAGCAAAATTTACAGCTCTAACCACAGAATGTCCAATACGAGACCAAAAAGGCCTTAATAAAATACTTCTAATCGAAAGAAAAAACCTGTTGGCTTTTCACCATTATCAATGTATACATTTAATGCTCTTGATCGGATAATATGTCCTCTTATTTTCTTTGCTGTTTATGTACTTAAATCCTTATTTTTATCACACAAATTATTTTGTTAAAATATCATTTTCCTAATTTCAATTTTATTTGATAAATATTTCTTATTGTCTATGGTGTACATGTATGTATAATAATTTTCAAAATCAACTTTTTTCTTTATACAACCTGTACACTTTAGCAATTATGTAAATGCAATATATCTTAAAAATATTACAACATTCCTTCAAATATAAATACAAATATCTTAAAAATATTACAACTTACCTTCAAATATCTTAAAAATATCACAACTTACCTTCATATATAATTTCAAATAAAAAGGAGTGGGGCCATTTGACCAAAATGGGGGCGTTTTGATCAAATTGGGGGCGTTTTGACCATTTTTTTCCAAGTGGGGGCTATTTGACCAAAAGTGTGGGGGCTATTTGACCAAAATGGGGGCTATTTGACTTGGGGGCTATTTGACCAGGCTCCGGTTATTGAAAACTAAGTAAGAACTCGATCACTGGGGGTTTCAATCGGTGTACGAGCTCTCAACTTTACATTTCATTCTAGTTTAATCAAGAATACTGTAGTGTGAACATACAGCTCATGTACTAGTGATAGGGAAAAATCACGATATTTCATCAAGATATCATCATTATTTCACTTTTTATGTTAGTAACTTTTCGATATAACCTATAAGTCACGTAGGATTCGTCCTCTTTTGTTTTGCATCCATGAAAGCTCATATATAACATCAATGCATGACAAGATCTTAAAACGACCTCTTATCTTGTCCTGATATGCATTGCAACGCTATCAGAACACTTTAAATTTGCTTAGTCATCCCTCCCGCCATCATGGATCTGACTTTTTTGTTGGCAATATTTGTCCTATTTGGACCTTCGGAACAGTTTATTTTCTTCGGGAGCGGTAACCCACTTGGTAAGTCCCTTTCACTCGCTCATGTTAATGGAAAATGCGCTTTTTAGTATGAGGGAATAAAGTTTGACGATTTATTAGGAGTATTAAAACTAAGACGGCTAGAACCATTCAACAAATTTTGATATACGTATATGCTATGAAATATTGCCTTTGAAGTATACGATTTTGAATAGCATTTGTAAGCCGATTCAACAAAAGGCAAAAAAACGGTTAAGTTATCCTGAAGTATGTTTGCGTGCTTGTAGGAGTGATAATGTGTTGTCAGTTTTCTATTTTTTTCCTTGACTGTTCCGGTGTTGTTTCGCAACCCACTAAACCAGAATATTGTTTAAGCTTTAAATGTGTTTTTTTTTTCTGCAATTTCGTTATCATAGAGTAAAATATAACTTTTGAAAACTGTTTTCAGATGCATAACCGAAAAAAGTGATACAAAATATGAGCGAATCCCTTTAAATTTAGTGTACTTTTAAAAAGTTGACTTTGACTAACCTTCTGTTCGGCTGTTATATAGTTATACGAAACTTAATACAAACAGTTTTTGGTCTTTTCCATGAAATCTCGACAGGGTTAAAATTGCTTAAAAAGGCATCTGTAAAATAAGATGTCATAACGTTGTGTTTCTCTCGCGAGTTCCCAAATCGCACTGACCAGTATATCAATTTTCTTTTCATAAAAGAAACAGCAAATGTGTTGATTTTCGGTGTAAGATCAACATTTATTTTACCCGTGACCATATAAAAGCATAGCTAAGCCACTTGTGAAAATACGAAATTTCAACAAAATTGTCTCTGCATATTACATAAAATACCAAGCAGCATATATACATGATCGGAAACCTACTTTTTTAAGTTTCAATTAAACATGTGCTTATCCAGACGTCTATACAATGAAAATTCGCTATGCCGAAGACGTTGGGACGTCGGAAAATACATTCCATATAACCGAAATGCAAAAGATGTCTTACTAAACCCAAAATATTCGGAAAAAAGTTCGAAGCAGAGCATCGTGATAACAGAGTTCGAAATAACGCGTTTATACTGTATTTGCAGAATCTTTCAATGTGGACCAGACTAAAATTTCCGTTTCCGGAATTTCTTCGGGGGCTGCCATGGCAACCCAGATGCACGTGATCTTTTCCCGAGACATAATGGGTGTAGGATTAATAGCTGGAGGTAGGTACCTGAGTGCGATATTTCAAAGTATTTATAATGAGCTTTCACAGTAGTTCTTGTACCATCAGATCAAAACAATATATCATTTGAAAAAAAAATCAGCTTCAGGGCAGTTTGACAGTTGATACTTTTACATCAATTATTGGCGTTCTTTTGATGTTTTCAAACTAAATGCGTTCAGAAGCTAATCGTGGCTTTAGGGTTTAGTAAACATAGTCTTTTTGCAATGCTTTAAAACGTCGTACTGTCATTCCATTTGCAAACAGTAGCATGAACATCAAAACAATGTGTATCATAAACGTCCAGCAGGCTGGCCCTTAATTAAGAGGGGTGACACCATAATTAACAAACCACCATTCTTTAATTATAGCCATTTATCACGTGAGCTTTTAACTGCTCGGCTTGTTTTGGTTTCTTTCTAATCTGCATGTTTGCAAAATACATGTGTGCTGAAACCCTAATTGCTTAAACACTGCTAGAAATACAGATTCCCGCAATAACAACTAATTAACATTTAAACCTCACCCAAACAGTACCGTTCGCATGCGCGGGATCGGTGGGTTCCTCTCTGAGCTGCATGAGTGCCCCAAACCTGGTATCCCCTGCGCAGCTGGAGGCGACAACTTCCGCTGGTGCTCTGGTGGGCAACATTGATGCCACCTCCCATATGAGCCACGACAGAGTGTACATATACAACGGCAAACTGGACTCCGTCATCAATCCTGGTAGGTTAAACTTGTCCATTGTTGGCCTATATACCGTCTCCGTGGCCTAGTTGTTTAGGCGTCAGCCTGCGGAGCGGGAGTTCGTGGGTTCGATCCCTGGCTGCGTCATACCGGAATACGTTGGTACAAGAATCTCCCTTGCCTGGCGCTAGGCATTTAAAGGGTAAACATTTAAAGGGTAGTGCTTGGAAAACTGTTGTACTTAGTACTGGTTTAACCCAGGAAAGTTGTACCTCGTGTATCGGTGCTTTACACCAAGCACGTAAAAGAACCAAATGGTATCTTCGAAAAGAGCTAGGGTATCGCACCCGTACTTCCTTGTATCCCAGCAATGTCTCTTTCGCTTAGTGTCTCTTCAGCAAAAACAACGGAAATAATGGAAATAAGTGCTTGCACTTCCACTGGTTGTCCTTGACCGCAAGGTCTAAAGATATACTAGTACATACATACATTGTTAAGTGAAAGCTCGAAATTGTAACAGTCCAGGAAAGTCTTGACAAAGTTGGCTTTCCCATCAAACCTGAGGAGTACATACATTATTTCAAACGTTTTGATAAAAAGCCGGATATTTTCCTTTGCTACAATAAGACTTTTAGAAATCGTGGTGGTAAATTTGACGTAACCGGAAAATATGACGTGATTTTCAACGTGATCACAATAAATAGGGAACATTGGAAACCATGGTATAACGTTTATATGATATATATAAGGAAGTCAATGCTTCTCTTTATGTACAGTATACTCGTATTTTATGTGATTTAAAAAAAAATACAATATAAAAACATTTCGATAACATCTTCGGACGTATGCCGGTACATCAGAAGAAGTAGTTCGTAAAATTTTAAATATATGTTTATTTTAATGTATATACAATCGAATCCCGTTGGCTCGAACTTAAAGGGATATACGAAAATACCTCGAGCCTCGGTGAGCCTCGGTGATTTCGAACCAAGCGGAAAGACTTTGCTTTAGTTTAAAAGAAAGAGGTCCTTTACATCCAATGACATGAATGAGGAGTTCGAGCCAACGAGAAATTCGAGCCAAGCGAGTTCAAGCCAACGGGGTTCGACTGTATATATATTTATCAGCTCTTATTTGTATCTGTGATAAATTTAAATAATTGTTACAAGCATTTTGCACGAAATAAAAAAAAAATGTCTAACCCTATAAAACTTCAACGCGTGAATACTTATGTCTTTCAGGCATCGGACAAAAGATAGCAGACTTTTATGGCCACTTTGTAAATCCGAGCAGTAACATCAAAACCGTCTTCAACGTCAGTTCTGAACACGGGCAGGTATTAAAGAAGCACTCTTACTCCCAGATAAGATTTACCACAATTAATAATATTGTTTTAAAGTTCCAAAAGGATAAATAAATGTCAAAAACAATGGATCTTATAACGGATACCGAGTTTAATTTGAAAGAAATGAGCATACAAGTTATTTCTACCTTATTAGACGCAAGTAGACCACAGTAAATATTTTAGCATTCACCAATCATTTCATATTTTTGCGCTTTCTGCTATTAAATACACGTTGACAATATTGTTATGAGTAATTAAAAAAAATCATCAATGCATTATTTAGTAAGTAGTTAAAGGTTTATCAGTCAAAATTGATGTTTGTTATACATGTGTATGTTTTGATTTTGAGTAAGAGCGTCACTTTAAATAAATTGATATGCAAACCACTTCATTGGAATGTTCAATCTGAAAAAGGACTATCTTAATGTGGCTTGAATAGTGTAAATATGTATCACCGTTGAATTATTAAGGTGTACTTTAAAGCTGCACTCACAGATTGAACGGTTTAACAACCTTTTTTTGTTCTGGAACGAGCCATTTCTTTGCGAAACTGCATGAAAACCAGTTATATAAGACTGCTGACAAAAACTAGATCGCAGATTTTTATATTTAAGTTTAAAAAGTAATGTTTTATGGCTAAAAGCGTTATAAACGGTTTAAGAATAATGCATAAAACATCAATTTTTGAACTTCTGAATTTTTGAAAATCTGCGATTTGATGTTTTGTCAGCAGTCTTATATCACTGATTTCTATGCATTTTCGCATAAATTCGCTCGTTCCAAGACAAAAAAATAAATAAGTGTCAAAACGTTCAATCTGTGAAAGTGCAGCTTTAATTAAAATGATAAGGTTATGCATACCACTTCATTGGAATGTGAAAAAGGAGTGCCTAAATATGGCTTGAGTAGTGTAAATATCTATCGCCGTTGAATTATTAAGTTGTACTTTAAAGAGAAGGTATTTCATTGACCTGTTGCACAATTGAACGTATGATCGCTTTTTCTGATATGCTTGCTGACAACTGCTGTTTCTTGCTTATATATGTATTTCATTTAAAGGAACAACTAAATGAGTTACATTTAAAAAGAAGCGTTTTACGCTTGAAGAATGTAAATGTTGCATATGCGATTAAATCATTTATTATAAAATTGTGTTGTAAAGAGGCCGAATTCTATCGCTTTGATTGATCTAGAGTCAATCGTAACAACTCGGCCATCTCCGGCAAGCTTCGAGAAAGATACTGGCCGAAGTGTTCCGATTGATCTAGAGTGACTTAAATATTCACCGCGGCGCTGCTTTCTGACAATCTTAGGGGTGTTTCAGCGGCTTTCAATCAGCTACTCAATAAAGAATGTTTTTCTCTAACTCATTTTGTTATCCGTGCCTTCACTTTAGTCATATTAGATACCTTGCAATAGAACTGGGGCCATGATTACGAACAGTCTCAAGTCCAAGTCTAGACTCAGACTCAGAAAATCACTATTATTGAATTACAAAGTATCATATTTATTCCATTTCTTTTACAAAAAAAAAATATATAAATAATTGTAAAACATTCAAATAGTAATATATTTCAGCAAATTTCACCATCAATGCTTTGATAGAAGGAAAATTACAATGAAATGAAGTTTTACCATAATGAGTCTTGAGTCTGAACTCAGACTTGAGACTGTTCATAATCACTGCACCAGATCTCAATTGTTTGAAAACTTCCAGATATTTCATTTTTCTTAAGGCGTTCGCAAGGCGTTCGCAACGCGTTAAGCCATAAACCTACAATTTTGGGACATCATTGGTAAAAATTGCGATTTTGTCACCAGATTTATATCACTGATTTCCAGATATTTTCTTAAAGATTGGTTCATTCCAAGAAAAAAAGTTGGTAAAACGGATAATCTGTGAGAGTGCACCTTTAACCAAATGACTTAAGATGAAGATCGCGAGTTATGGCCTCTCTGCAAATTGACACCACTACTAGTAATTACTGAGAAAACGGAATCGAAGATAATTTGTTTCAACTTATACCTGTCTTCAGAGTCGAACTAAAATAAATAAGAATTCAGACTATCACTTTAACTGGTTGCTAGATTACAGACAACTTTGGTGGAGCGTGCGGCCAACTGCAGTCATCGAATTTCATCAACAACTGTGGCTATAATGCTGCATATGACCTGCTCAACCACATATATGGCGGGCAGCTGCAGGTATGTGGATTGTGGGGAAAATCACGTGGTATACTGCTTACTTGTGATTAGAGAATAGGCCCTAATGTATGGATAGAACTCGTGCTATATTGGTCACTAGTGCTCAGAGTGTAGACATTATATAGGGATTAAGCAAGTGTTTTACTGCTAACAAGTTCTAAGAGGGGTACTGCTTACTTGTGCTCTGGATAAAGGCCAAATACAGGGGTATATAACATGGAATACTTCTAATAGGTTCTCAGAGAATATGCCCAATGGAGGAATAAAACACTAGTTATACTGCCTACTAGTACTCAGAGTATAATGCATGTGATGTACTCAAAATGTCACTAGTAATCGCAAAACACGTGGTATACTTGGTACTAGTTATCGCAGTATACGTCTAATGGATGGGCTAAACACGTGGCATACTATTTACTATAATTCTCTAAGTATAGGCGTAATGGAAGGGTTTAAAGCACGTGTCAATCGAACTGCTTGAGCTATATATCTATTAATGTTTTCATACGGAGTCTATCATGAATGAAAATAATCTTTCAATATGTATGTATTGTAGACAATGTTTGACTTAAGTTTATTTAGTTTTTAGGAACAATCTATTTATAGAGTAAACATACATCCTTCGTGTCATGTTTTGGGGTAATAAAGAGCTGACAAAATTTTACAATTTATTTATCAGATTTTGGACTAAAAGCATTTTTTTCTCAGAATAGTGTGTCGACAATGTAAATATGTGTTTATGTCAACATGCCCCAAACTACCTAATCAACAATGACTTGTGAGCAATTTATGATATATTCTAAAATAAGAAAGATTGTTTATAAAATAATGAAAAACAGTGGATAAAATTCATTTCCTGGTTACAAAATAGCGAATATCTTTCTTAAAATAGCTGCAATCACCACAAAGCGTTGTTAATTGGGATGTACCGATTATTTTTACACAGAAAATATTAATTTTGTATACAACGGACATATGAATTATGGTTGCTAAATATGGAACCTAAAAACTTGACCAAACAATTATTTCTAAAACATTCTGTAATGGTTCTTCAAACGACTTTGGACTGTGGAAGGCCCTTTATAGAGTATGGAAAAGGTCAATGCTTAAATTAAGATGCACTCTTACTTCCAGATAAGATTTACCACAATTAATAACATTGTTTCAATGTTCAATGAAGGATGAATAACTGTCGAAAACAATGTTTTTATGAAGGATACCGAGTTTAATTTGAAATAAATGAGCATAAAACACGGTATTGCTACCATATGAGACTTTAGTAGACCACAGTTAATATTTTAGCATTCACCAACCATTTAATATTTTTGCGCTTTCTGCTATTAAATACACGGTTACAATCTGTTTTTTAGTAATTGATATTTAATTTCCATAAATGCATTATTTAGTAAGTAGTTAAAGGTTTATCTGTCAAAATTGATGTTTGTTATACATGTGTATGTATTGATTTTGAATAAGAGTGTCACTCTGTATATTACTCTGTATATCAACATTCTAATCTTTATCCAGAATATCTCAATTATTCATTGTGAATTATGTTAGTATTTTCTTCTGAGCAAAACAATTAATATCCTTTCAGAGTCTTAGAATTACAAATCATGTTCATATTGATTTGAACTCTGCATTCCAATTAACATGTGTCATCGTTCAACAGCAAATGACAACTTACGACCGCCATGTTTCCATATTTGTATGATTTATAATTACTATTCACGTGATCAAGTGGCGGTCTTTAAAGTCGAAAACAATCACCGTGGTTTATGTTGCTGATAAAAATGTTTTATGGAGGTAATAAACAGTTCAATTTTCAGGATGTAATATGGTTTTCATAGACTTTCAGACTTGCTCTTATTTCTTCAGAAACCTACAGCTCAGACACAGCAAAGGGGAATGGTAAGTGTTTGTTTAGAAGCTTTTAAACACTTTATATATTTTTATTTTTCGAGGTTGCTTTCTTGTGAGTTTCGTGTTTCCAAATAGCAATTATGTGTATTTTGGTGCCTGGTGAAGCCATATCTTTTTGTTTCATTTAAAGCGTTTGTGAGCTGAGAACATGTTTAATTTTGTTTTAACGAAACCGAGAGAGAGAGAGAAAGTATGTGTCTGTCTGTCTGTCTGTCTGTCTGTCTGTCTTGTCTGTCAGAGAGAGAGAGAGAGAGAGGGGGGGGGGGGAGAGAGAGAGAGAGAGAGAGAGAGAGAAAGACAGACAGAGAGAGCGAGACAAAGAGAGAGAGGGAGAGATACTAATGTGATGTCGTATTTCTTTATAAAAAATTAACCAGTATTCTTCACATTTTGATATACATATTTTTTATTTGACATTTGGAAATTTTACCGTTCAATATTCCAATCATGGCTAAGTATATATTTTGAATAAGGAATGAGGAACGTTCTGAAAAGGCAAATAATAATTTAGCAAAAGATAAAATTGTTGACGGTACTTTGGACGTTGTTTGATATTCGTACTGTCAACTACTGAATTAACTACTTACACTGTGTTCGCCGAGGATTTAATTTAAAAAAAAAATGGTAATTAGGCTAACTATCTCATATTTTACCAATTGGAATGAGGTTAGGTTTTCAGTTTAAAGACATAAAATGGGAATTGAAACTTTTTGTTTTGATTTATTCATATGGTTCGTGAATTGTGTTCTATATTTAGCTCAAGAGTTTCAGCCAATCAGATTTCTTCTACGTATCAACCCCCTCAATGTACAGTATGGCCAACGATGGCTATGTGTATGTACCTTCTGGATGCGCGAGCAAAACAAAGAGTACGTTATTTACACTTCAAATTTAAGATTGTCCCCTTTGTAAACTTAAAAAGGCAACAATTCCAGCCCTTCAACTAGTTTAAACCCCCGTGAACTTCCTATATCACTGACCGTTCCAATGTGGTAAGCCCCATATTAATTACAGAGCTAATCCAAACTCGCTTAATCGAAATCGGGTTGGGTTTAGTTTGTATTTCGGTTATAACGAATGCTCGTTGTCTCGAATTATTTTCCGAAGGTCCCGACGAATGCCTTTTAATGTCATAATTGTACTGTGGCGTTTTGTGTTTTTCGTTTAGTGTCCGTTAGAACCTTGTGTCGTTTATTGTTATAACAGGACTTGTCCCGATATTTTTCATTTTATTTTCATTATTTTATTGGCACAATATTAGTGTTTTCGGATATCTGTATTTCATAATGTATTGAACAAGTGTATAGATATACCGTTCGATGTAATTGAATACTGTCGTATGCTTAAGTGTGTTTGAAAAATAATTGCAATAACTTAATGGCATTATACCAACACTTTATGTTAGATTCGGACAATGAGGCAAACTAATAGAAATGATGGGAAACATCATACGTCAACAAGTTCTTTATTTCAACAGAATGCAAGCTCCATGTGGCATTCCATGGCTGCGCAATGTACCAGTAAGTGACAAACAGATATTTGATAACTGTTCTATTATGAAACAGACTATAGATCTATTAATAACAAAATGTTTTTCTTATTGTGGTGATCTCATAACATCGCCTGGGTACTTGGTCAGAAAGGGCACTTATGGTGCGCATTGAATGAGCCTTAATGGGGTACTTTTTAGGGCCAATGTTCAATTCTTATTGTGTATGAATTTTAAATACTTTCGATTTTAACAGTTTGTTATGAATAATAGTGTCAAAATTATGTATATTAACTTATTTATGAAAATCGAGCATGTCAAACAAAAGGGCACTGCAGGGTCTGGTAAAAAGGAAGCAGGGTGCTGGAAAAGGGCTGCGGGGTGCCCCCCTCCCCCTGCTAATTAGACCTAACTGGAACACTGCATTTTGTTTAAAATATACCATTCTTACAAGTAAATGATTTTTAAGATAAATTTCAAATCAAATCTCTAAAATACAACTAGTTAAGACCAGAGATACCATACCAATAAGTCAGAGCTGTGGGACCACCTATGAAGTCATTCATCGCAGGTTTCGCGGTAATTTGGGTAGAAAATTACTTCTTTGGCGAATTTCCCATCAACCGGCTGGGACAAAAACTTCCCCTTGGCTTCAAAGGTTTGTTTTAGTCACACTTGTGAAAGGGTCAAGCCATACTGGAGCCATTATATGGTGCGGGCAGACCTTTATAAACTTAACAACAACAAATAAATATGTTATTTTCAAGTGACCGTATCGCGGATGCCTATGTTCGTCACGGAGGCTACAACGAGGTGGCGGAACTGAATGACATCATCATCCTTTACCCTCAGACCATAAAGTCCGCCACCAACCCACAGGGCTGCTGGGATTGGTTTGGATATACAGGAACATTGTTCGGCAAGTGAACTTAATAATATCTATAAGGTATAACGAGTCAATTTGGAAAGGCAATACGTCGTCATCTTATTTTGCAGGAAAATCAATAACAATTCGACTGGAAAATGCTTTGGCAAGTGTAAATAATAACATTACGTTTGGCTTTGGTTAGGCAATACCTCGTCATCATAATTATTTCAAAGGAAAATCAATAACAATTCGAGCTGCACTTTATTTGATGAGTTAAGACAAGATACTAGGAAATTCTTCGGTTTTAACTGGTTTTGCAGTGAACATTTTCCTTTGCGATACGTTTTCATACTTGGACCTTTTTCTGAGACTCGTCTTAATAATATGATAAAATTTGTAATGGAGCCTTTTTTCTGGGCGATTTTAAATTAGACAGTTAGGAGATTGGCAGGTTCACCTGCTGTTAGTAACCCCTAATGTTAGTAAAGCCGTGAACTGTTATAGTTAGATTCTGCCAACTCGTTTGATCGCAGACGCCATGTGATTCACTTTAGATCGTATTCAAAAAGCGTATATTTGATCCAACACGTGCGGCCAAAGGAATGAGCGAACTTGGCAGAAGTCAACAACAATACTACACAATTTCCTTCGTCAAGCTCACAACATTAATGTTTATATATATGCTTTGATATCATATACTCAGATTGAATGACTTGTTTTCAATTTTTACCGAACGCATTCTAAATTCATGCCTTTCATGTTGCAGCTACCAACAACGGTTTCCAACCAACAGCACTGAAGCGGATGATTGACAAAGCGGCTTCGATCGCGTAGAAAATTTCGAGGGCAGCATTAGTCTCCAAAAACTAATTAATTATTCTCCAAAACCGTTTAATATTTTACACACAAGCAAAATTTACGTATGTGCCAACTAATTTCGGTTGATTCCTTAAAAAATCCGGTTTTCTTGTGAGTCGATGATAAAATAATAATAAACAACTTAAACAATCACACCATCTGACTGAATCTGCCAATATCGTGCTAGTTTGTAAAAAAGTATTTGTTAATAAATATGTTTTGAAGAGAAATGAGTGCATTATTTTTCTTTTCTGTAAGCAATATACCAACTCCGCTCTGACGTTCATATTTTAAAGGCCCTATGATAGGTCCGTGATATTTAACAATAAAATAAACCAAAACGAAACAAGAGCGAAACAACAATAACAAAGCCTTGCTATTTTGTAAATTTGTTAAGTGTCCACGAGTGCCTGGGTTTTAATCACTATGAGGAAAAAACAACGTTTTGTGATAAACTAAGATTAATTGAATATTATCTTTGAGATCTGATTTCTCTTGAAAGACAAGTATCTGTCGTTGACCTGACAACGATATGGTTATTCGCATGTGTTTTATCAATACCGCTCTCAACCAGATGTAAAATAAGCGTCAAGTGACTGAGCAGTCATATTGCCACACTATGCTGTATCACATTGGTTTATCTTTTTCTTTTTGAGATTTATTATATGAATGCAAAATAAGCGTCAAGTGACTGAGCAGTCATATTGCCACACTATGCTGTATCACATTGGTTTATCTTTTTCTTTTTGAGATTTATTATATGAATACTAAATAAGCGTCAAGTGACTTAGCCGTCATATTGCCACACTATGCTGTATCACATTGGTTTATCTTTTTCCTTTGGATTTTCCGATAATTAAACCACCACAAGAGTATCAGTTAGCACAGGTTATGATTTTTGTGAGAAACAGTCCTCATTGCATGCACAATGTTAAATGTTGAAGTCCAAAAAGGTGATAAAAAGGTCCTCGACTCGTATGCTTTACAAGTTGACTCGAACAAAGCTTTCGCATCACTCTTTAAAACGTTGTGCTAGCCCGTGATGATTGTCAACTGGAACGAGATTTAATCATCCTATTGTTTTGAAATACATCAACTTCTCAAAAATGTTTCTACTTATGAAAATGTCGAAGTAGGATATTTGTTTGGTTTTAGGCCCACATGAGCACAAAGAGTGACTGGATGTTTGTCTGTCGTCCGTCCGTTCGTCGTCAACATTTTACTTTAAACAACTTTTTTTCCAAAACCACTGGGACAATTTCAATTTAACATAACAGGAAAGTTCCTCGTGTGATCATCTTCCAGATTGCTAAATTGAAAGTTGCTCCATACAAAACTTTGGTTGCCAAAGCAACCAAAAGGAAAAACTTTGAAAATCTTTCTCTAAGAAACCGCTGGTCTGATTTCCACATAAATGCTCCTTAGGTGACCCTGTATCAAAGTCCTTCACATCTTGTCGGTTCGTAAAAACACCGGGCTGGCAGTGGGCGGCGCAATTTTTCACTATATGTCTATATGTTTGTTTTTTGAAAATCTTCTCCTCAGTATCCGCTGGCCTAATTATCAAATAAATTCACAGAAATATTCCTTGATTCGTAAAAACAACATGGCCGCCAGAGGGCGGTGCTACTTTTCACTATATGTATATATGGAAAACTTTGAAAATCATCTCCTCATTATCCGCTGGTCTGATTTTAAAATAATCTCACAGAAATGCTCCCCAGTTGACCCACTAACAAATAACGATATATGGCCATTTTTGCCCTCTGGTTACTTATATTTCGTTTTAACACATTAAAACATTTGAATAATGCATTGAGTCTTATCACAGTAAAGTTCTGTTGTTTGTTCCGTTTCTTTGAAATGACTGTTTGTTTTTTATTAGGTTTATTGGTCTTGACCTTTAACAAAAAACTTAAAGAACAGTATGGCCTAAACACAAATACAGCCTATATTGTGACATCAAGTATATATTGCACAAAATGGATAATATAACAAAAATCAGGAGTTCAAATCTAAAGTACAAAGACGATATTAGTAGCTACTATTTGCAAAAAGATTTGTATCTAATTGGTAAATATACCTGATGTTTGTTTTAAGAATCAATATACCTGCTTTCAGATAAGTCATCGCAGTGATTCTTAGCTACTAATTTCCAATAGCTTACAGCGAACTGACTCTCGATCCATACTGTTATATTAGTCAACAATTGGTAAAATCTACAAATGTCTTTTTCTGCCGAGGTTGGCACTAAAGCGCAATAAATGTTGGGAGAAGTAGAATCGATGATGCTTAAATATTCATGACATAACATATGGTTTAACAATAGTTATGTTAGTCTTTTGATTTGGTGACTTCAGTATAAGGATTTATGCTTGTGAAAGAAACGGTTACTGACAGAAATACGTAAAATACAACATTGCACGTGAAGTTAAAAGGATATAATTGCTCATATATAAGCATAGTGTTGAACTTACACGCACTAAGGTATGTACTTACAATGGAAAATGGATTTCTGTTGAGCTATGAAGTTTTCATGATGATGTCGATGACGCAAGTAGCGCACTTTAATTCTTCATTGACTTTCATTTTAAAAACATTTTTCGACGTTCAAAACACTGTTATATGGACTGTAGGTATTAATTAAAAAAACACAATCAGTAAATGTAACAAAATACCTTTAGAAAGACAGTTTTATGCTCCTTTTTTAAAAAAAGAAGGCAATACAACTTTTTATTCCGGAGGGAGATTTCAGATGAATTTATAGCCATGCTGAAAACTCCCGTCTGTCATCCCCATGCCAAATGAGTCCCTGGCATCATCGTGCCTTTTCTTAAATTCTTGAACTGTATGTTTAAGTATGCACTCTTACTCCCAAATAAAATTTCCCACAATTAATGTTTTGATATACAAAAATGGACTTATAAATGTTGATGACAAAAGTTCTTATGAAGAATAGGAGTTTAATTTTAAAGAAAGGTGCAGAAAACATGGTATATCTACCTTGTGAGACTATAGTAGATCACAGTAAATATTTTAGCATTCGCCAATCATTCAATATTTTTACGTTTTCAGCTATAAAATACACGGTTACAATCTTGTTATCGGTATTTGATATTTTCCATAAATGCATTATTTGAAAGAATAGTTAAAGGTTTATCACTCAAAATTTATCTTTGTTATACATGTATATCTATTGATTTTGAATAAGAGTGTCACTGAATGAAAATAATATATTGGAATTGCAAAAACAAGCCATTTAAATTTTGAAGTTACCATGGATTTGTCAGCGAAACAGGCTCTCACTGGGTTTAAGCTGTATTTTCATTTGCGAAAAAGAAAACAACATTTTTCTTCATTATTGCATTGAAAAGTATTGAGGATTAAAATGAATTTTCAAGAAACCTTGGTGTTACAGTTGTTTTTTTTACAGGGACATGTAATTTGAAATGTTTTGTATTCTATTGAAAAAATATTTTATCTTATCATATATGTTTTTTACACCCATAATATGAAAATAAGCAAGAAAAACATCTAATAACAAAGGCATATGAACAAATTTGATGAAACAAAATACAGTATCAAAAATACACCTTGTTAAAAGTCCGAAAAGAAAAACTTAGTAGAACATTTTCACTAAAAAGCTTAATGAATATGGCCCCTGGATTAGTTGATAATTCATACTCATTTATACTCTCGTGCTTCTTAAACAAAATGCTGACAAACTCAACTTTCGCTACTCAGTGGAAGCTGGCAAACGTCTCCCCCTTTTTAAAAATAACCCTGACACTTCCAGACCCTGCAATTATATACCAATATCACTTTTATATTGTCTATGCAAACTCATGGAGCGCTGCATCTACAAATACCACCACAGCTTTGCATCTCAAATAGTGTACTCACATCCTTTCAATCTGGTTTCATCAATGGCGATTCTAGCGTCAATCGGCTAGCTTTCTTTTACAACGACGTCAGCAAAACCTTTAAGATGAAGGGAAAGAAGTACGGGCTGTCTTTGAGGTGTATCAATCACGTTCGACCGAGTTTGGCATCATGAACTTATCCATCAGCTGTCATGCAATGGAATAACTGGTTCGCTTCTTCATTGGGTTTCCTCTTATCTCTCTGATCGCAAACAACGGGTAGTATAATCACACTTTGTTTCAAAGATCCTCACTATAAACACTGGTGTTCATCAATGATAGATCACCTTTCCTCATCTTCAGTAATAAGTTACTAATAACGTTGTCAATGACATTCAGGCAAACACTCGTCTATTCGCAAATGACACCAGTCTTAACATTATTGTCGAAGATCTCGTAGCTTCTACAGCCGTGCTCAAACATGATATGCCTCAAATAGTATCTTGGTCGAAGAAATGGCTTGTAATTTTTAATCTATCTATGACTGAATATGTTCTTTTTTCTCGTAAACTTCAGAATCAACATCACCCATTCCTTTATCTCGACAACGTTCCTCAATTTAGCACCCATAAACGTCTTGGGGTGACCTTCTTTTCAGATGGCAAATGACAATCTCGCATATCTTCAATCAACAACAAAGCATGACAGATGATTTTCATTCTTAGGATTTTAAAAATTGATAATTCTCGTGCAGCCTTAGATAAGATGAATGCCACTATTATTAGACCTCCACTCAAGTGTACAAATGATGTATGGGACATACAATGGTTTTCTGTCATTTCGTTACTGTACACTCCTATATGGAAAGGAATTAGTATAAGCAAATATATTGCTCGTTTTCCAATCTATTTCAACTTTCTGTTGTTGTACACATGAACTGTTATTTTTGTAAATATGAACTAAGTAAATATGCTTAAACTAACAATATAATGGCTCTTAATCCATACTGATATAAAGGAGCGTTGATAGTGTTTCACCTACCATTATTTGCTTTCGTCAATGAACAGTCACAGTTAAATCGATACAGTCATTATTTATCAATTGTATGAATTGCATGCTCCTTTTTTCCAGATTGTGTATATACGGTATAAAAAAGTTGATCTGATCTGTTTTCAGATGCTTATCAAATCCATAAAAGTCAAGATGTTTTGGAGATGCTTCACCATTGTATTCGGAATTGCAGTTTTTACTTGGGCGTGTGTTTACCTGAATAATGAAAAAACGATGCCCCTTTTAGGTCATGGTAAGTAACATTTTTGCAATATCGTCAACTATAGGAATGTATCATTCACATACCTTATCTCCATGGTTTAAAACTTTAAGGGGGTTAATGTGCAGATACAAACAAGGGATTTACAGATGAAGCATATTTCTTTGTTTAAAAGCACTTGCTCATGTTTTTGGACGAAATTGATTTTTTTTGTACGGTAATGAATCTGAAAACACTAATATTATGACAATGCTACTATTTGATACCAAACAAACAGGAAATAAATACAATTAAAATCAATGAAAACCTGGTTGTTGTGGGGAGCGAACTCATATATAAAGTGGGGGTAGCTAAACCTTTAAACCTTTTGTTGAATCGAGTTACTAACGCTTTTCAAAATCGTAGACTTCAAAGACAATATATCTATATTTGAGCATATATCAACATTTGTTGAATTAGTTCAGCCTTCAGTATATCTTTCCACACTTTATGTCCTCATAAAAAAGTACATTTAAATAAACATAAGCGAGCCCCTTTAGATCCCGATCCTAATTTTAATTATACTATCTACTAGTAGTCATTTTTGCTCTAATAACAATGTCTGTTTGTAGTTTCATTTCAGTTTTTGGATGTTCTCAGCAAAACAACAAAACAACCCAATATGACAAAAGGACGCATTAATTCAAAGTTAGACAATCACAAACTGAACAACATCAAAGTACTGAATATATTTCACAATCAAGAACACTCGGATGAGCCGGGCAATGAAATCAATGGTCCAAAGGCAAGACTTGAAAAATACCCTTTTGTCCAAAAGTATCAAGACAAAGGACAATCAAGAAACTATACAACCAGTTTGCCCAACGAACAAGAAAACATTGTGGGTGGGTTAAGCAATAAGGCGATCGTCATAATCGTAGCCTACATGCGAACTGGATCCTCTTTGACTGGTTCAATATTCCAAGAGTATCCTGGCACGTTTTATGTGTTCGAACCATTGCACAACATCAATGAGATTTTCAATAGAGCAAACCTTGCTAACAAGACGCACGTTACACTGAACTACCTTTCAGGACAGAGGTAGTGTATTGATTATATATTATATATCTATTCTGTGTATTTATATTCAAGCGGCTAGACACCAGATGTTCCAAAAATCGGTATATACAGTATTTTCTGAAAACAACAATATAATTGCCAATGCGAGCAAGTAGGAGGCCGATAAGACATCACTTTACATAGTTAAAAAAAATAAACCAAACGATCATGTTGCTGTCTCATCTGCGTTTCCACGTTTGAAATAGCGCATAAGGGTTTACATAAGGGATTACCCCATATATGTTATGAGAAAAGAAATATACTGACACTAGTTTTAAATTACTGGGAATGACGTGGCAGACAAAAGCAAATTGTGCAAAATCTGCCTCGCGAAGATGTGTATCGAAAGCGATGTGATACATCAGTAAGTAAGATTCAATGCGTTGTACACAACGATGTCAATTTACAGTTAGTTATTTTACCATAAACTATTTTTCTAGTAATTGTACCATCTCGAGTCTAGCCTCTTTAACTGATACTAACGGTGTAGAAATAATTGGTAAAATGAATGGCTTTTACTAGATGCGTATCCTGATGTATATGCAAAAAGGTACAGAAACATGCTCAGTAGCAAAAAGTTTAAACATAAACCCGGTTTAGTGGCAATGGGCAAACGCCAAAGACATAGAACACAAATTCACAAACAAGAAACATAGAACGGCACACAACTCTACAAACAGCACAGTGCATTAATACTATATATATATATTGGTATGTTTATCAAGAATTGTTAGGTACCGCCTTGGAACGGTCAGTAAAATGTAAATTTACTGGGGGTTTAAACCAGTTTATGTGCACAAACCTCACTCTTATCCCAACAATTCTTAATAAAGGTAAAACGCAAAAGATAAATCTTATCAAAGTATGCATTGACTTTAGGAAACTTATCAATAAAACAAATAATAATAAAAAAACGAAAAGGTAAACCCCAAGTACTTCAATGATGAGTTGAAACTAATGTTTGTGGTGAAAACTAGGACAGAAATCATACATTATGTTTGCCTATGAAATATAACAATACTTGACATCGTTCATGCACGCAGTAGTTACTTAGTTTTGGTCAAGAGATATATATATATATATATTGATTTTTAAATGTGACGATTCCTTAAATATTTGTCGGTGGGGGGATGTGGGGGGGGGGCTTTGATAGTTTGATAGTGTTCACCTACCAGAGAATTTGACACTTTCAATCAAGCCGAGGCTTCTACTTTGATAGAAGAAGAATTTTATTAACTATACGCTAACAGCTCATGAGTTACATATAGTATAGACATGTACATTATATTAACATTTCCGATAGGACAACTTTCAAATCAATCATAATGTACAAAATAAAATTATAACATATTTGCTTATAATGCTGAAAAATAGAGTTAGTGGAGAAATGTGTCTACTATCTGTACTGACGCATTGAATTTTTGATATTTATATGTACTTAGTAGTTTTAAAGTCAGAATGCATTGTTTTATTAGATTTAAATCAAACGTCTTACGAACACTCTTTTTCAGAACCTTTAAAGTAGACGAGAAACATCCTGTGTTTATGGAGGAGATAAAGAATTGGTTGACCTGTGACCTTGAATCTATAAGCATTGCTTCACTAAGTGAGGCCTTTCATATGTACAATACCAAGGTGATGAGGTCCTTTTACAACTGTGCAAAAGAAGATCTTAAAAAGTTGGTATCTTTTCGAAACGGAAAGAGTACTGGGGATGCAGCAGGCGTTGTAACAAAACGTTGTTTAAATAGGGCAATTGTTCGTTGCAACGCCGCACCATTGTTAGCTTTTAAGTTCATACGTCTACGGATGGGTGAAGCAAGGATGCTTATACCGTACTTTCCAAATTTAAAAATTGTGCATCTTGTGAGAGATCCGCGGGCAATTTTTAATTCTCGAAAATCAGTTGGTCTGGGGAAATCGAAAATTGACGTAAGCTCAGTGGATCCAGTAAAGGAATTCTGCTCCTTAGTTGAAGAAGATATTATTCAATCAAAATTAATATTACGGACCGAACCAGCTCGCGTTCATTTGCTTATGTATGAGGATTTAGCTGAAAATCCCATTCAAACAGCAGAAAAGTTGTTTCAATTTGCGAATTTGGCTTTCAGTGTGAAAATTAAGAACTATATGATACATAAGACATCTTCAAAGCGTGATTCATGCAAATTTTGTACTGAGAGAAAAAACTCGACAGTGACATCTATGAAATGGAGATCCACTATTCGTTATTCCGACGCATATCATATTTACCGGACCTGTAAAAATAGCATGGACGCATTTGGGTACCTGCCATTGAGTGATTTATCGCAACTCAGAAATAGAGATATTTCGTCAAGACTAAAACATGGTGTCTATCCCCTTTAAACTAGAAACAAAGCTGAATGTGGTTTATTTAATTGCTATTTTACATATGCATTACAAGCGAAAGGTAATGTTTATTTGGTGTTTTACTTAGCTACTAGGTCGGAACTAGCATGGTGCATATCAGCTGGCAATTTGATTGTACATGTATAATAAAGCAAATAATAAATATAATCTTTCTTACTTTCTTACGCGAATTATTGTTTAATCCAGCGATCAGGCTATGCTAGTCTACTGCTAATAACAAACTTAACTTACAGTTACTTGAAGTAAAATCTAAATGACGAAGAAAGGGCGGGGTGATCGTAGCGATGCAGGTATTATGTATCGGATGAGTAGGCAGTAGGCGGAACAAATTTGGTTACCTTGCGAATCAATCTAATATTTGGAAGGATATTGCTTCCTGATTTTTTATGTGTAAAGTATAACATATCTTTCAAAATATACTTAAACACTCGGCAAGCAGTGCAACTCCACTTAAGTGTACATAGGATACCTTGATATCAATTGTTTGTTTCAGTGTAAGACCACGTTATAATTCACCAAATGAGCACCAAAAGCTATAATTCACTTTTGGTGTTCGCGCAGTTAAATATATTGCAATCTTACACTAAAACACTTTTTTATTACATGCATAAAAACAATACAAAATGGTAAAAACGCACCAAATTGTATGCGAACGAAACGCCATTTCGAAAATGACGTCGTTAATTTTGTGTTCATGCCCTATGCGTGCTGACGTTCGATTTCAAATTGCGAGTGGGCTTAAATTTAAAAACAGTAAGAATTATAAAATGTTATTTCACTGGTTTAAACAGTGAAATAGCATTTTAATAACAGTTGAATTTCACTGATAAATCACTATAAACCATCGGAAAGCATATAATAAATAGATTTATTTATTCGTTAATGCTTATTTTCGGAGTTTTACTGGTATTTTAACTATTTAAATAAACAGTTTGAAAATATTTTTTTAAATGCCGTTACCCGTGAGACGCCCCTCACGCAAAGTTTTGACAGCTGTCAACGTGTTTGTCAATTCCATTTCCTACACGTGGAGAAATAGTTCTCAAATCTGTTTATATAGTTTACTCGTGTTTTAATACAACCATTTTACAAACATTCCTCAATGAACTTTTATTAATGCATCTGTGATCCAAATAATGCGCGACGTTGTTGTTGTTGTTGTTTTTATAAAATGAACGAGGCATGAATACATGAACTTAATAACAGTGGTCGCCATTTACTGAATGACAATTCGGAAAAGTGAAAAACTGTTGGCCGAACCATTAAGGTCGTAAATGATTTAAATTATTAGGTACCCTTTGAAGAATGTGTAAATGTGTTACCAAGGAAGTATCGTTTTTATTATGTAGATTGCGTTATTGTATTGTTGTTACCAAGTTGGCATTGAAAATGATTTCTATTTGTTTGTAAGTATATGCCTATGTTATATAGTTATTGGACAATATATATATATATCATTTCTATACATATCATACGTAGTATTTTTATATATGCGCATGTTTTTAAATACCACCAACTATTAAACTCTTTTGATAGATGTGAAGTCTGTAATGTAATTATGTAAAATACTCATTATGTTTTTGAAATGTTATTTATAATAGTTCTTCTTGATATTGTTATTTGTTATCATGCTGTTAGTAATACAAGTTGTGTTATTATTTTCGCATTATGAAATCACCCTCACCTGACATATGATAATGTGAATGCATGTGCACAAAATATATATAAGTGTAATATTTAAACATATTTAAAATTTCATTTCCAGACAAAGTAAGTCTTACTGAAAATATCAATAACCAAAAATTGATGAAATATAAGAATTTGGAGGGGGTTTTGTTCTACTGATTGTCAGTTCAGGCCATTTTTTTCTTTCTTTCTGACATTGCATAAAGACATAAAGACAAATTAAGTGTTTTCTTTGATATATAAAAGCTTATTTTGTCATTTGTACTAACTTCATAAACAAGAACTACAACATATAACAGAACACAGTTATGCAAAAAGATGTCTACTAAGAAAATATCTTTTGCATATGTCAAAAACGTCCACGGTCGTGGGTCAGTGTCCTAGCTACGCTCAAAAGGAAGTTGTAGTAGGTGTATTCTAATGAGCATGATATAACCATGGCTTTCATTTGGGAAAAGTTATTTTAGCTTATGATTAAATAAGCATTATTTTAGTTTTTTTAATATCGTGATTTGATGGTTTTGAAAATTGTAAATTGAACAAAGGAACTTAGTCAAATGGTTCTTTATAATATGTCACAAATGGTAGGTTTCTCTTCGTACTGTTAAACATATAAATAATAACATCGTTTAATTTGCTTAACAAAAAGATCGAATGTAAAATATCAACAAAGGTGTTACATTTTCAAAGCATCGCGCTGTTTGCAAGTCAGGTGTAAGATTTTGTAAACTGAATATTTGGTTTCTGGATACGCTTGATTGACTTAACCAAACTACCTTAATTGCACTGATATGTTTTTCTATTCATATTTGCAAAACTCAAATGAGTCTTCACGGGTTTGGAGATGCGCAGTGGATCAGCTGGTAGGCGGAGCGAGGAAAATTTTATTCACTCCATTGACATGAAAAGATTCACATTAAATAGTGAACAGCCCAAGTTACACCCAATACTGAAACGTAGAAAAGTAATAAATCATTGGGGGAAATGTTACCTAAAAGGTAAACAAATGGGAGTTGTGTCCGCTTGAGAAAAATATAGTTCCAAAATACTTTACCAATATTTTCGAAATGCTACAGAAGGTTAAATGTTACAGTCATGATATTCGACAATAAACAAATATTGACTTGACTAGACTTGAGAAGGTAATGTGCAAGAAATGTTGGTCTTGTCCCATCTAATGGCTTGACAGCAATACTACGCCAATAAGTGCAAGACAGTTGATCTACTTCTGACTTTGATATTAAACCAGGTATGAAACACTTAGCTGCACGACATGTTCTTTCTCCTTGATGCTAGTATTGTATCACTAAATAAATATTCAAACTTTGTGAGACAGCTATGGTAGTGTTAGACAGCCGATCCGACGATCCACTCAGCGGAACAATCAACGGTGATGACATTATATTGACCTTTAATGACCATTAGTCGGATGAATAACCGTATCCGTGCCTCCTTATTCAAAGTTCAGAGTGAAACAAGTTTTGTCAACCTTAATTATTTGTTTACATTTGATAAAGGTTGAATTAACACACACACACACGCACGCACGCACGCACGCACGTTCACTTTTATTTTGTCACGGTAACATACCGTTACAACAGACATGTAATAGCATATACAGGCAATTGGGTAAACAACATGACGGAAAAAAAACAATTGAGGCAATTTTACCACCGGGTACAGTGACAAATCGCTAACAGGCAAGGAAATCAAAGTAATACAAAGTTTTACAGCTTAGGAAGTTTGCATGTATACTACTCGTTGATCTGCTAACAGATGTGTAGTAAAAATAAGTCTTAAACTTGCCTCGGGATATTTTATGAATGGAAATTCGCCGCGTTTCATTGGCTAACGGTACAAAAAGCACGTGCAGAAAATTTATGAATGGTGTAGATGGTCTTGGACTTGCTACAAATTTAATCTGAAATTATGTAGATTTAACTAGTTATGAATAATCGACTTTGTTGAGATAATGACCGCTGCGTGATTTGGAATATAAGCCTGGAGGTAAGAAAAAGTAGAGTAATTAATAATTGTTAAAATTTCACGTGATTCATCAAATATCTTGCGAACTTGGACAGATTAACAAGAGTTTTTTATTACTAGTATTTAGGAGCTCGCTATACTTTATCATATTTGGATGCTGCCAATAATATCGTGAAATGAAGATTTTTCTTGGTTCCTGGGAATTTTTGCACGATAATATGTAATGGTAGCTGTCGCCAATGTCTGACTGACAGAGCGGACACCGCCTGTGCTCGTATTCTTTTTCTTGCCATGCTAAAGTTTCAATTGGAAATTTAAAGTTACATTATCTGAGTTTGTATAAATTTAAAGCATGATTAAGTGGAATGATATTTTAATATTTCTCTAGTGTAATCGTTTGTAAAAGATTCCTTTATTAGACGATCTCATTTGTTCGTGCCAAAATGTTAAGTACTGGTCTTTTAGTGTTTTCGTTATACTATAAATTATGAACTTTACATTCACATTTATTTGATTTTCGAACAAATTTGAATTACCAGTGGAGTCAAAAGTATACTTTATATAATTAAGCCATTTAAAATTTAGGTTACTTTGTCGCATCGAGCGGTATACAATTGATGCATGTAAGTCCTCAAATAGTACTAATTTGCTTCAATAAGTAATCATTCTTTTTTTAATTGTAATTTTAAGCGGTTCTCTCGCCATATAACATATATGCAGGTGTTCTTTTCCTTGAATTTGTTATTTTCCTTAAAAAAATCTAGATGTATTTTTTCATAAATTTCGGTATTCTCAAATCCTAGGATCTCAAGAGTAAGTTAATATAGGAACAATAGTATGATGAAATAGTTTAAGTTGGAGATCAATTGGTAAGTCAAGTTTATTAATTCGTCTGTATAGGAAATGAAGAGCCTTTTTTGCTTGTTGGGCTAAATGTTCTTTGGCTTTATTAAATTTCCCAGTTGGGCTAAATACCATTCCTAAATACTTATAGTTATCGACGATTACTAGTTCTTCGTTGTTCAGTGTACATCTATAGTGTCTCCACGATCTTGTGTTTGCCCCAAATATCATGACCTTTGTTTCGTATATATTGACCTCGAGTTTCCAATGTTGACGATATTCGTTAAAATCACTAAGGCATTTCTGAAAATCGTTTTGTGATCTGGCCAGTATAATTGTATCATCGGCGTACAGCAGGACAAGAATTTTTAAATGGTTCGTTAAATCTTCTACTAAATATTCAATCGTTACTCCATCATTAGTTCTAGTATCCAGAAATTCGTACAAAACATTAAGGTAATAGGAGAAAAGAATTGGAGAAAGATTTTCTCCCTGGCGTAAGCCTATGTTACAAGAAAATGTTGCGGTGCTATTTCCATTCAGTTGAACGCAAGATTTGATGTTCGAGTACATATTTCGCACAATTCTAAGAATCTTGCCGTCTATGCCAAATGAAATTAATTTTTGGAATAATTCAATTCTAGGGATGGAGTCAAAACAATGTTTGAAATCGACGTACCCTACAAAGAGCTTTTGTTTCTGTAATCTTAATAATTCGGCTAAAAAGTGTAAGGTAAAAATATGGTCCGAGGTGGAATGACTTTTCCTGAAACCTGCTCGATTTTCAGAAATAATTTTGTACTTATCCGAGAATTTAGTTAACCATTCGTTATCGGACGATTATTTGCAGGAGATTTTGTTGAGCCCTTTTGCTTGTAAATTGGTATAATGTAACCTTCTGCCCATGATTTCGGGAAAAATACGGTATTAAGAATGCAATTAAAGAATTGTATATATATAGATAAAAGTATTTGTTTAGTTGACTTTATATATTCGTTACATATATTATCAGATGGACTCGAAGCTTTGCGATTATTGCATTCATTAATCATCTTTTCGATTTCTAAGGTAGTTAAAGGTGAATTTAGTGTCTCTTCATCATTATCAATATAATATCTTTTCAATGTATTTAAAGTTAGACCAGTATGTTTTTGGCTGGGATTTCTGCATATTCCTTAAGGTCTTGGACTTATTAAATTTGTATTGCCTAACATAAAAAGTTGAACGGATGAACCATTTTAACATAATCGCAACAGTCTAGAGTGAATAGATAGATATTAATGTCAATTTAATCAGTGCCACTTGAAATCCATAAAAAAATGTTTCAGCAGTTTCATGGGTCACTTGCTTATTAATGATGAGTGTTCTTCCCAATTTTCAAATTTATGCTCAATAGTTAAGATTGATCTTTATATTTAAAATAAAGTTTTAACATTCACATTTTAAGAAATAACAGATATAATTGTATATAAAATGCAAAAAATCATACACAGACTTGTATAGTGGTCTAATAATGAAATCATTTACACGTGTACATACATCCTCTTAATCTTCTATTTAATGATTGTCTTAATGGATGAAAGTGTCACTCGATAAGATTAACACATTTACATTGCTATTTACACACAAAGTCTTTTAGATATTCCGGCGGCTTTCGAACTCTTTCTGACCTTTCTGGTGGATCATCAGTTATAAATAGTTATTATGGTTTCACTGCTTTCAAATCTATGAATTTTTGGTATTTAAACCCTTCATCTAATTCTTTTTATGTTTGCAGTGCAAGTTTATTTCAAAGAACTCGATTCATGAGTAAATGATCCAATGAGTAATTGAGAAAATAAACAGTATAACAACGAGGCTGTTTTAAAGAAAGGAAATATGCGGTAGAGACATATGTTTAACAATACTTAGTATGAAGAGGTCTACGTTTCATACGATACAAATTCTCAAACTACCAATATACTCTCGCAAAATGAATCAATTTAATATGTATCTTACATTCATAAATCTGAGGCTTTTTAAATCAAGGTTCAACCCTTTAATTTACATATAGATGTAAACGCATACCTAATATAATTGAAAAAGGTATCACAACATTTTCAATACAATATACAGTCTCGTAAATGGGGTAAGAAGTGTACCAAAATAAGGTGAACTCGTTTATTGTCAAAGTTAATTGGACGCACACCCGGGGAGGTTTACATGTATTCAATTTTGACAAGAAATGTATGCACACTTTGCGAAAGCTTGAATAAAGAAAAGTTTTGCATTCTCTCCTGTAGACCAATACGACCAGTATCAATCGATCACGGAGGAAAGTAGAGAGTCTGGTGCAACCAGCTCGTGCCGTTCGGCAGCACCGTGAAATTACTTTGAAGAACTTGTTTCAATGTATTTTGCTTTACCGTCGATGCAATATGTGTGTTTTTGAGCTGAGTTTCATTGTCAAGCGGTAGATAACCAAGAACATCCATTGAGTCCTTGCAATGATGATAAATACTGTGCGCCAACTCCTTCTTGATATCGAGTCTCCATTTATAAGCTGTCTCTGTTGAGTTCTTTCTTTTTATGCAGAAAGAACACGAGTCGTTCGTCGAAGCTGTGACGGATTTTACAAAAAGTTCTGTGTCTTTACTGTAGTTATAACCAACAAAGGAATATATTTCTTGTACAAGTTGATATGGGTTTTCTGCAATATCTTCGTAGCGAACTATTTTAATTCTATTTCTATTCTGTTGGAATACTTTCTTTGTCCAAAACAAGTTCGATTGTATATCTTTGCACAAATTTTCAATGCTTGCGTTTTTCGTTTGATGATATCCAACTTTATCTTGTGAGCTTATTATTCCCCTTTGATCTCTAACTAGGTGAATTATTTTCATGTTAGGAAAACTCGGAAGAAAATAAACAGCATCTTTAATGGAAAGCCGTATAAATTTCAACACTATTGACGGAAAATAAATGCATACCTTTTCCAGATCTCGAAAACACTGTTTTGACTGTATAATAGTTTCATTTTGTGATGTCTCCTTATAGCAACTATTAAATTTTTTCAAGACTTTCGAAAATGAGTTAAAGCCTTTATCTAAAATAGATTCCATACTCAATAAAGTCATATTACAGGTTAACCAAGCCTGTATTTCTTTCTTCATAACGTTCGACATCTCCGTTATCTTATATGTCCTGCAATTTGAAACACAAGTTGTATTTTATATTTTCGCATAAGTATGATATCTTTTATGTACTGCTGCCACAAACATTAACTGGTCATAAATTTCAAAACAGTTTATTTTTATTTATTTATGTATTTTTATTTTAAGCTATAATGGACAGTATGTGATTACCCCGTGATAAAATGCTTCGAACATATTTTTGCTTCGAATGAAGACTTTCAACAAAGATAAGTTTACTATTTCTTCACCATTTTAAATGAATCAATGCACGGTGTTCCCCGCTTACAGAGCCCCCTACAAGGTCTTTTACCAGAGTTTTATTGAGAGTTTAGTTTCTTAAATCACTTCGATAAACCTTTTCACAATTTGCCGCTTGATGGAGCACTGTCAAGTGTTGTCGAAGTGTTTGAGGCAACTTATCACCTTATCAAACTCCGGTAAGAAAACGAAGGTGGGGCTCTTAAAGCGGCATAAACTACACTTTGTTTAATTTATAATAGTGAAGAAAATTAATAGTTATCTGAGTTTTAAGTCTTCATTCGAAGCCAAATATTGACTTCCGACGTAGCGTTTATGAAGTAATTTGTCACAGGGTATACACACACTGATGGAGGTGGTATGCAGAAAGACAAAGGGAAATTGGTGAATACAAATACCTCGTTCCTGTGCTGTATCTAAGCTGCGTGGTCTTCGCCTTCGCCTCCTTAAACGTGTTATACACGCCTCCCAGTGGTTCAAATCTGTAAAACGTGCCCGGGTTTGCCTCCAAAAACGATGCTGTCATGGTTGATCCCGATCTCATGTAAGCCACCACAAATATTATGTTCTTTTGACTTAACACTCGGTGTGTTACTTTTATGTCCGGTTGACTCTCTGTAACGTCTGTTTTATGTTCAAAGGACACTGGTTTGTGTGCTGATTCCAAGCTAATGTGTTTTACTGATGGATACTTTGCTTCCACTTCAGCTTTTGAATATGAACTTTCATTATATGTTTTTGGTTTAGGAAGATTTCTACTCTTCGGGTTTCCTGAAAAGAGTGATCTCATTATCTATACATGTATTTACTTTTGCAAAATGTAATCTAAAGCCCAATACCGAAATACTTTCCTTTATACAATGGTATATTAAAATGGTTTGAGAACATTATACTCATGTGTAAATTTAACCAAGTTCGACTTCTTATTTGTGTATGTGGTGTTTATTCGTTCGTGGATAAATTTTGAATTTAAGACTACTGTGCTTGCCCGTGCAGTTTCATTGAGTTATTGAAAGCCAATAAAAGTGACATTAAAATTCCAACATCAAAAATCTTAGAACATTTTGATACTTACCCTCTTTGAAAAACAGGGTGATATACACAACAAAAAATATACAGAATATTATAACAAATACAACCAACTTCGACATTATCACTAACACCGGTAATATTTGATTTTGATAATAAAGTTATATCTATATTTAATTCCAGCGATAACTAAAAAAACACAAATTCATTCCGTCTTTAATCTTGTGCAGATGTTTTATATTTCAATTTGATCCACGCCCATTTCAGTGTATCAAATCAGGTACTTAATTCAGTCAATCTTGCGGTCATGCCGCAATGACCGATCACTATGAACACTTTTTATATACATCTGTGAAATTAAACATTTATCTGCTATCAATCATAAACCACGCTCACAAGATACGACCTGCGCACCCGAGCATAAAAAATAAACTGATAGCCTAAATTGCTTTAATGCTGGTCGACCAAGATAGTTAACCAGTTTCATTAAAATCTTTATTCACTATTAAGGTTATAAACATTATATTATTATCATATTGGTATACTGAATACAGTTGTTGTCTTGTGATTTGTCCATTTGTTTAATAATTTAATTGATTTTATTTACGAACAGTTCTTTCTTAATTTCGATTATTGGCCATTTGCTCTTAATTGAATATATATTTACAAGCGGAAGTAATCCCTATAATAGGTATACAACAGAGAAGCTGGTTTACTTAGAAAAGTATATTGAATCATACAGATACAGTTGTTAACATTGTGATATAGATAAACCTATTTATAAATATGCTCCGCCATACATGTATATAAGCTAGTGTATTATGTTAATTTGATCAAGGGTCATATTGGCCTATTTCAAATATGTAGTGTGTTGTATATTGCTTTTGAATAAACTTTCTTTTTCTTCTTCTTATAAGCAATCGGGGTCCCAGCTTTGTTACACGGGTAAAAGTTGAATGACGGGTTTGTGTCATGGAAACCTGTAGACAGAGTTTCATATTTTACCAAGTCAACAACAAACAAAAAATATTGCCTCCATCAAAATGGTAAGAATCATCTTATTTTGGCACGGTTATTCCTTAATTCAGTTTTGTTTATTTATTTAAAAGTTTTAATATTTGCTTCATATAACAATCTTGTCAATAAACGCTTGGCGGAAGTCAAACATTGGAATTGCCTAAATCAATTAATTGTCATAGCATTATATACATTAATCACAATGTTTTATGTAAAAAAAAATTATAGATGGTCATTAGCGTTTGTACATATCTATAAGAAAATGTCATGTTTAGGTAAGAAAAATAATGGTGTGTGTTGTTTCCGAGTACACGATTTAAAGGCATAGTTTAAGAAATGTTTGGCATGACAATCCCCTGCTGTGCATCTGCTAATTGCACTGATGTCACAGTACGGACCAATTTCTTGTTTATTTGTTTATTGGCTTAGGGCCATTTAGGATCCATTTCTACAATAAAATCTCAAAAACTGCACAGCAGGACATTCAGATCGGAGATCTGATAAGATAATCACGCAATTAGATTAAGATCAATACACAGAGGTTGTGTATAATACACGGTTTGTTTTTTGGTTGTTGTTATTTGTCGTTGTTTTGTTTTTTGTTTTTTTTGTTGTTGTTGTTGTTGTTGTTGTTTGTTGTTGTTGTTTGTTGTTTGTTTGTTGTTGTTGTTGTTTTTTGTTTGTTTGTTTTTTTTTTGGGGGGGGGGGGGGCACTTATAGAAGGATTAAACTAGGCCTTTAAGAAAACGTATTGTGCAAGTGTCACGTTTTATTTCGTTGATGTCACGAATGAACTATCGAAAGCATCTTCATTGTCACGGTTGTAGTGGCGATAGAATATCAGAAGAGGGGAGCACAATTCAAATCTGTCACATTTTCTTTATATCAACCCTAGAAAATGTTCGCAATGTAGCTGTCACTCACCCCTAATAAATTTATAAAATATATAATTAGTGCCTTGATCGGCGATATATGGCTATAAAATGTTAGAATATTCCAGATTTAATTCAATTGCGAATAAAAGTAAATAACATAAACGCAAATTGAATCTGCCTTTGATCCGAAGGGCTTAACCAGTATAAAAGTAACTTTACATGTACAGTACATTGTAACTACATTTTCAATAGAATTGTACTAGAATAGCAGTTCAATATAAACATTATATTGAACTGTTATTCTAGTATAAAGCATACGTTGACAATATGTGATATACTTGCATGTCTATATTTTCTGTCTTTTTTCCTTACTTCGAAATCATGGATATTGTACATTGTTTTGTTTTTTAAAACGATACAATAGAACACGTATATATAAATGTTACTTTGCATGTTTTGTGTATGTTGTTGTACCTACTGTTTGAATAAACGAAAATGCCCCCCCCCCCCCTCCCCTTACATTTATTTTACATTTACACGGTTGTTTTCTTAAATTATTTTCAGGATACATGCGTTTGAACAAAAGCTACCCAAGCGACCATAAAACGGAAGTCAGCATGTGTTCTTATCATAGACAGGCCTTCCAAATGATCACGGCCCGGCCAGGGAGCCTCGCCGTGTAGATTCATCAAAGAGTTCGCCAAAAGTGCGATACGTACAGACAATACTAATACTTTGCATTAAATGCGACTTAATGAAAGTGACTGCTTGAAAACTAATTAACACGTACTTTTAAAATCAATTACTATGTATATGTAACAGAAAATCAAATGCAAAAGTGTAAAAAATATATTTATGCTCAGTGTCCTCTAATTCCTTGTGGGTATGGTCTACATCTTCCTTTGTGGTAGCGTATTTTTTACAATTCGGTATACATTTGTAATATATGTCCATATCCATATAGCGTTGGCTCACTTATAATGCATTCCTATTCATTCAGAGAAAAAGAATCGGTATTACGTTTAGTGATTCGTCGAAATTAAATTGAACTAAAAAAAAAACGAAAGCATTAGGACATCTTAGAGGCCAAACCATACGACGCAACAACTGTGACAATGACCAAACGTTAAACGACGATTTTAGGATAAATAAGGAACATACAAGGCAAAATTTTAGGTGTTACACAAACCACCATGCAGAGTTACAACATATACTCAAGTATTTATTCGAAAAATTGCTGAACGAAATTAACCATATTAAATGGTTTACTGTCTTTGAAGAAAATTTAAACAGACGTGTTGTTATTGTAACTGTCCGCTGTAGGCGGCGGATGTGCGTTCATAATAATGAAACGGTCCGCTGTAGGCGGCGGATGTGCATTCACAATGTAACGGTCCGCTGTAGGCGGCGGATTAGTGTAACGGTCCGCTGTAGGCGGCGGATGTGCGTTCATAATAATGAAACGGTCCGCTGTAGGCGGCGGATGTGCATTCACAATGTAACGGTCCGCTGTAGGCGGCGGATGTGCATTCACAATGTAACGGTCCGCTGTAGGCGGCGGATTAGTGTAACGGTCCGCTGTATGCGACGGATGCGCGTTATAGTGTAACGGTCCGCTGTAGGCGGCAGATTAGTGTAACGGTCCGCTGTAGGCGGCGGATGTGCGCTCATAGTATAACATTTCGTTATAGACGGAAATACGTTCATAGTACGTATGTTAACTTGGTTGGTAATATGCAAATTAACGAAGCCTCGGCTCTGTGTGGATTAAGAATTTACTGTATATAAAGACCAGTGGACTCCTTCAGGGTCGAGCATGCTTTTCTCTGAAGGGATGTGTTGGTGTTTGTTTTACGTCGCACATTACAAATTGTGGCAGCGGTGGGATATTAACAACTGCCGGAACGTCGTTGCCTTACCCTTGAGTTTCCCTGACCAAGACTCGGGACGATTTTTCACGGAGGGGAAAGAAATGTTACGGTCCGCTGTAGGCGGCGGATGTGCATTCATAATATTGTAACGGTCCGCTGTAGGCGGCGAATGTGCGTTGATAATGATGTAACGGTCCGCTGAAGGCGGCGAATATGCGTTGATAATAATGTAACGGTCCGCTGTAGGCGGCGAATGTGCGTTGATAATAATGTAACGGTCCGCTGTAGGCGGCGAATGTGCGTTGATAATTAATGAAACGGTCCGCTGAAGGCGGCGAATGTGCATTCATAGTGTAACGGTCTGCTGTAGGCGGCGAATGTGCGTTGATAATAAATTATTGTAACGGTCCGCTGTATGCGGCGAATGTGCATTCATAGTGTAACGGTCCGCTGTAGGCGGCGAATGTGCGTTGATAATAAATTATTGTAACGGTCCGCTGTATGCAGCGAATGTGCATTCATAGTGTAACGGTCCGCTGTAGGCGGTGAATGTGCGTTGATAATAAATTATTGTAACGGTCCGCTGTATGCGGCGAATGTGCATTCATAGTGTAACGGTCCGCTGTAAGCGGCGAATGTGCGTTGATAATAAATTATTGTAACGGTCCGCTGTATGCGGCGAATGTGCATTCATAGTGTAACGGTCCGCTGTAGGCGGCGAATGTGCGTGGATAATATTGAAACGGTCCGCTGTATGCGGCGAATGTGCGTTGATAATATTGTAACGGTCCGCTGTAGAGGGAAAATGTGCATTCATAGTGTAACGGTCCGCTGAAGGCGGCGAATGTGCGTTGATAATAATGTAACGGTCCGCTGTAGGCGGCGAATGTGCATTCATAGTGTAACGGTCCGGTGTAGGCGGCAAATGTGCATTCATAGTGTAACGGTCCGCTGTAGGCGGCGAATGTGCATTCATAGTGTAACGGTCCGCTGTAGGCGGCGAATGTGCGTTGATAATAATGTAACGGTCCGCTGTAGGCGGCGAATGTGCATTCATAGTGTAACGGTCCGCTGAAGGCGGCGATTAGTGTAACGGTCCGCTGTAGGCGGCGGATGTTCGGTCATAGTGTAACGGTCCGCTGTAGGCGGCAAATGTGCGGTCATAGTGTAACGGTCCACTGTAGGCGGCAAATGTGCGTTGATAATAATTTAACGGTCCGCTGTAGGCGGCGAATGTGCGTTGATAATAATGTAACAGTCCGCTGTAGGCGGCGAATGTGCATTCATAGTGTAACGGTCCACTGTAGGCGGCGAATGTGCGTTCATAGTATAACATTCCGTTATAGACGTTCATAGTACGTATGTTAAATTGGTTGGTAATATGCAAAGCCTGGGCTCTGTGTGGATTAAGAATTTACTGTATATAAAGACCAGTGGACTCCTTCAGGGTCGAGCATGCTTTTCTCTGAAGGGATGTGTTGGTGTTTGTTTTACGTCGCACGTTACAAATTGTGGCAGCGGTGGGATATTAACAACTGCCGGAACGTAGTTGCCTTACCCTTGAGTTTCCCTGACCAAGACTCGGGACGATTTTTCACGGAGGGGAAAGTAATGTTACGGTCCGCTGTAGGCGGCACTTCCCCTGTAGGCGGCGAATGTGCGTTGATAATAATGTAACGGTCCGCTCTAGGCGGCGAATATTCGTTGATAATATTGTAACGGTCCGCTGTAGGCGGAAAATATGCGTTTATAGTGTTACGGTCCGCTGTAGGCGGCGAATGTTCGTTGATAATAATGTACCGGTCCGCTGTAGGCGGCGAATGTGCGTTCATAATAATGTAACGGTCCGCTGTAGGCGGCGAATGTGCTTTCATAGTGTATCGGTCCGCTGTAGGTGGCGAATGTGCGTTCATAATAATGTAACGGTCCGCTGTAGGCGGCGAATGTGCTTTCATAGTGTATCGGTCCGCTGTAGGCGGCGAATGTGCGTTCATAATAATGTAACGGTCCTCTGTAGGCGGCGGATGTGCATTCATAGTGTAACGGTCCGCTGTAGGTGGCGGATTAGTGTAACGGTCCGTTGTAGGCGGCGGATGCGCGTTCATAGTATAACATTCCGTTATAGACGGAAGTACGCTCATAGTACGTATGTTAAATGGGTTGGTAATATGCAAATAAGCAAAGCATGGGCTCGGTGTGGATTAAGAATTTACTTTATATAAAGACCAGTGGACCACTTCAGGGTCGATCATGCTTTCCTCTGAAGTGATCTGTTGATGTTTGTTTCATGTCACACGTTACATAATTATAACTATTTGGTCAATATTTGAGGGAATTCATGTTTAGATTAAAGAGGTACTTCAGCAATTCCTCAGAAATTATCCGAGTGTTACTTATTTGTTTCATAGCCATAAATGTAAAAGTAACATAACAGCACAAGGATAAAATCTTTTTAATTTGAATAGTCAAGAATAAACTCCTTCCATTTTTAATTTTACATTATACACACGAGTTAGATAAATTAATCAGTTAAGAAAGTATTTGGCAGTGGTTGAAAATACTTAGATCAGGTCCCTTATTGACAATATCACGAAAATACCATATATTACTCTGTTTTGAAGCACATTTAGGGTCTTCCACATTGCAAAAGTATTTTAAAGGACCGAAACTCAAAAAGGTTTTTATAAAAATCAATTTTCATTTCGATTTGAGGTTCAATGTTTAGGAAGCATAATGCATATATCCGATACAATCGACTATAACATCTTCGACTCCAGAAACTGTTCCCCGCTCCAGGTTCGGGATAAGCAGAAAAGTAAAGTTTGTTTAAATCCCCTTGCTGTGCCCCCACCCTCAAACTTATAGGTGTATGATGTCCCACAATATAACAAACTGATTATATCCGGCTGGGACCAACGCCGTTGTTTGAGGGGGATTACGGGCTTACATGTGGCAGTGCTATACACTGGCACACTGTAAATAACTGGGGTTGCACTAACACTGTATGTGACCAATGCTAGACAAGCATACAAGATTCATATGCTCACTGGAGTCAACGCCCATGGATAAGCCAGTGTCTTCGTTAAATTAACGAAAATCCTGTACCCAGCCTTCCCTACTTACATACGCTTCCGCCTTATCGTGATGTCCAATTATCGACACGTATCTTCACATACATGTAGTCCCATCAATTCCACCAAGCACTCTGGTGCATAATTTTATCATGTCTCAAACAGTGGGATCCCCGGACGGATTCTGATTCAGAGCCTGACACGAGAATAATAAAGAGGACTATTTTCTTTCATGCTTTTCGATGAAATATGGAATTTTATCAGTGAAGAAACAACAGGTTAAATATCAATTGATATTGTCATTGAAAATTTTAAGAACTACTTATAAAATCAACTGGAGTTTATTTTCTTTGATCAAAACTTGTCTGATCTTAAAGAACTAATAAATTTTGCCCTAGTTTTGCCCAGATAATTTTGGAATCATACATACTTTAATAAAAAAAAAAAGTTTATGGTAAAAAAAAGGTTAACCTGTTTTTCAAACATTTTCTTGAACTTGAAGCTGAATGTTCGAACATTTCGCTTTCGTACTAAACAAAAGTAAGACAAAAACAACTGCTCGAACATACATTCGATGTTATAACATCTACCAAATATCTTTTTTAAACAGTATGACTTTGTAGTACGTACTTCCCTTTTAAATAAATATGTGAGAACTAATTCTCAACGGGCCGTAACTGGGACCAATCCTACTCTCAGGCCAGAAATAGAAATAGAATTGACAGCCACGTCAGCAGCTGACAAAACCAGTGTGAGGGGCGTCCCAGAAGGGTGTAGCAAACATTCTTTCAAAAGGGGGCTATTTGGTAAAATCAATTAAATTACATATGATAAATAAGCATAAAAAAATGTTGATTTCAGTGTTCATTCGTGAATAATATTCAGAAATTTTATTAAAATGCCATAATTTAACTTATCTTAACATAAGCAAAGACATAAACTGCCGTAATTTTCTATCCGATCAATGAGATGAAATTGGGTTGAAACTCTCTCAGCAGCAAGGTATAGTTTAAGTTAGCCATTTTAGGTGTTTTGACGGGCTTACTCTGAACCGGAAGTTTATAAATGGAACATTTGTGCGCAACATGGAGGATTGAGGACGAATCGTGGAATTTGAAAATTGAAAAATCGCCGATTTGTTGTTGGTATGTACCTTTGCGAACTGGGCATGTGCATAAACAATGAACGTACACAGGGTTAATGTAATTCGTACTTATTTGTTCGTAGATTTGTGTAATTTTTCATCGCTTTGTCTGTTGTTTTGTTTCGATTTTCATCGTTTTTATTATTTGTTCATGATTTGAATCTTGTATTTTGGATTTGCAATGAACTGAACTGTTGGCAATTTTTGAATCCTCATAAAAGTGAAGGAGAATAACGAAAGTATTATCGATATAAGTGACTACTTTATGTACTTATTAAATTTTGCAAATAAGTCTTTGTTTACATTGCATTTGCAGAATTATTCATCCAAAATGCCTGCAAAGCGAAGAGCAGCATCAGGGAACAAAGGAAAGGCTGCTGAAATGCCTTCACCAGCGACTGTTTTTCGAAGGTAATAGTTGAATAGAGCTGGAGGAACTGGACTAGGTCACTTTTTCAAATAGTTGAAAAGTGCCAAATTCATTGTAGGTTGATATTCTTAGGCAACATTGCTTATTTGGCATTTAGATTTGCTTTCAGATTCATATCAGACAGAAGTCTTGTGTTCTTGTGCAAATTTGTTCATGCATTAATAAGGGTTAGGAATAGAATTGGAAAATATTGTCTACACATTAAGCAGATCTTGGCAACTTTCCCTGCTAGTTTTAAGTAAATTGAGCACATTTTGCACTAAAGCGAATACTAAAGGTAAGTGAAGAAAGCTATGACAATTTCTCATAATACTTAAAATGACCTACAATATGAAAGTTACAATATGTTCTAGTATATACTGATCCATAATTAATGAAACTTAAACAAAACCATTAATTTCTATTATACTGCTGTAAGACAGGAAAGAGGTGAAGACTACTGACTAGGTTAATTTCAACATTTTCAGCATTGCATTTCATTCAAAGGCATTTCACTCCCTACTTCTCTACCCATTCCCTCCCCCCCCCCCCCCACCCGATAGATTTCTGAGTATGTATCACAAAATCACACTTCTTGTTGATTGCATGGAGATTCACATACATTTTCCAGATCAAACCGCAGTGCATCAGCAGCTGCTTCTGCAGCTATTAGCTCTTCCCCAATCCAGGCCAAGAAGAGGAAGGCCAGCCCAAGCCCTGCACCAGCTGCCAGGGCAACTTCTGCAGCTAAGAAGGGCAGAAAACAGAGTCCCAGTCCTGACCGATCAAACAGGTACAGGCAAACATTTTATACAATCTTCCATTTTCATCATTCATTTTAAGCTGTCAAGTCTGCTTTTCCAAGAAAATGAATTGATGTGTTGTCATAGCTTTGGTGTGATTGTTGGTCAGAACTGTTCAAGATTTTCCAATGAAGACAATAATCACAATTTTCCTATTTCCCGGTACCCTTTTGCAAGAGGTATTTGTTGGCGACCGGGAGCATATTATTCGGTACCCCTACGAAAAAATTGGACTTGCCACTTGGGTGAAGTTCTTTAAAATTTTAGTTGCCCAGATTAGAATAAAGTCGTCATTGGCGTGTGAGCGAGTGCTAAGTTATATCCCTGTTTTGCTTTGGGAATGGGTTAAGTAGTCAGACCCCTGGGTACTAAAGAAAAAGCCCTAAATGAGTCAAAAAGTACTACATTCACACATTAAATGATCTATATAACTAATGATAAAGTGTGTGGTCAAAGAAATGTACATATTCAGAGCTATTTGTGTTAGGAAAGTTATTGTTGGCTTGTTTTGGATCTTTGTTAAATTTTTGTGTGTTTTTGCATTCTCACAGATTGATAGTTTTAACCTTTTTTAAAAAAAAAATCTCTCAAAATCAGAAGATTTTGAAACCAATGATTTCAATTAAGTCATTTAAGATAACTCTCAAAGAACAGGTCTCAATCGTTGGTTAACTGCCAAAATGCCATAAAACATCAATTTTCAAACGTAAATATGAAATTTGTGACCTGCTCTTTCGTCAGCAATCTTATATCACTGGTTTCCAGACATTTTAAGCAGATATTGACTCATCCATATAGACAAAAATTTAAAAAAAGTTGTCCTAACAATCAATCAGTTAGAGTGCAGCTTAAAAGTTCCAATTGTGAGACATGTTTGTAACATGAAGTGGTCTGAGAAAAGACTGTGGGACTGATTAAATTGAAAATCTGGAACAGTCTAGTGCTGATATATTCGATTAAAAAGGATTCATTCTATTTCTCACTTGATACATCTTAACACTATCTGTAATGGAAACATTTGGGAAGCATTAAATCCAAAACCTTAGAATCAAGTACAACTGGTGCTGCAATAAATATTTATGTTGTGAAATTTAAACATTTGTGTACATCATAATTTGCAAGCCTTCTGCTTTTGGAGGAAAATTGATTTAATGGGGGAATTTTTTCTCAGAAAAGGGGGAAAACATGTTTCCTCGAACAAAGAGAGGAAGACACCGAATATCGGCATCTGTTGTATTAGAAACAAAAAAGTGGAGTAAGACTCCAATGGTAAGCTAAATAAGTATCACAAATCTTTCAGGCAGTCGAGAGGTAGAGGCGCCACTGCAAAGAAGGAAGAGGCACCAGCTGCTGTGCCCAAAACAACAAGTCGTAGTCGAGGTAATAAGATGGGGAATAACATAGTTTTAGATTTAAGCTTGGTTCATGCTTGCTTCATTTCCATTTACTGGGATACAAAAGCTAGTTGTAGTCAATTTTATGAGAGTGGTAATCTCTTAAGTTAATTGCTTTTGTTCAGATGATTTAAATTATTTGGTCAGAAAACAGTAATTCGTAAGTCGTAATAATTTTAAAGTCTATAGCTTTATGTTAGATATTTGCTTTATTTATATGTTCTAATTATTTAGGCATTTGCAATATCTGTCAACAGAGCTGTAAGGCTTCCACATTTACTCATGTAAATAGTGTAGTGTTGCTTTTATGTCAGACAAGTGATCAAAGAGCATGCAAATACATTCCAAGTATTCTCTATGTTGGTGTAGTTAGCAATTGTGGACTTGTCAGGCAAACAGTCTGAAGTGTGGCAACATTTCACTAGATTTTATAAAAAGATGGTCGTCCGTGGGTTAAGTGCAACCTTTGTGGAACAGAATTGTCGTATTGGAGGGGGGGAACAGGGACAATGGCAAATCATTTAAAGTATGACCATGAATCCCTTTAACAAAAGAATAGTATTTGTAAATATTAATCATTAACTGTCACTTATAATTGTGTCTTATAACATGCTGATTTACTATAATTTGTTTTGTTCCTGATGTAAAAAAGTAAACATGAGTTTCTAATTATTTTATTTTTATACTATTCATAATTGTTTACCTAAATTTCATTGAGAAAACTCCTTGATAAAAATAGAAAATCATGACATCACAACACATGTGTAGGGAAATAAAAATACATTCGATTAATTTGCGCTAAGAATTAATTTCATGTCCCGTGTATACTTTTACAAAAATCTTCAAATGTGGGAGCCTTACACAGCTTTGATTTAGGTGTTTAATACATTTATTGATCCCTTGCTTTAGAATTCACAATATTATTCCTACATTTACATGTATCTGCATTTGATGATAAGCTTGAATAAAAAAATGCTGTGTTCGAAATAATCACAAGTCCGCAAACCCTGCACTAGTGAAATGCAATTCGGGCTTGCTAAAATTCTGAATTTCATGTAGCAGGGCTTATTCAGAATTTCGATGTCTAGCACTTGAGTTAGATTTTGGCTTGTTAAGCAAAAAGTTTCATTTCAATGACCTGTCCGGTAGAGTTTAAGCAAGGTTTTAAAAATAATTATGCTGCAGAAAAATGACTAGAGTGCTAAAGGAGAAAAGGGCGCATTGTATTGGGCGATGAAGAACTTGAATATAATGAATTTGACAGAAAATGTTAGGAAATCTATTTAATTAAAGTAATAATAGATTTCAAATGCCAAAAATTCAAAATGTGTTGGTATTTATAATCATAGTATAAGTTTTAATGAAAAGAAAGAGGAAAATCATTATCATAAGCATTTCATTCCATGAAGGCAAAAGGTTGCCATTGCTGGTCTCTGTGCAGAAGGGTGGTACCAAAGAGGAAAGAGTACAGCTCCCTTCCATTTCTCTTAAGCTTAAACACTTCTATCAGGGCTATTGATTTCTCTTTCAAATTTTGGATGTATCATTTTGAACACATACATGTAATTTTATGAAGTATTTCTGGAAGTATTTTCTTAGATTTTTAAGCCTTTCAATATTTTCAGGCTCTGTTACACGAGCTGTTGTCCAAGAAGTTGAGGACAAAAAGCCTGAACCAAAAGGTAGAAGCACCTCCCGCTCCAGCAAAGCTAGCACCCCTGCTCCAGCTACGCCAAAGGGAAGAACAGCAACTCCTAAACAGAAAGCTGAGACACCTAAGGGGAAAGCTGTAACTCCCAAACAGAAAGTTGAAACACCTAAACAGAAATCTACTTCAAGGCAAAGAACAGCAACTCCTAAAAAGCAGGAAACTCCACAGAGCAAAGGATCTACAAAGAAGTCACCAACTGTTGCAAAAGGTACACCAACTACTGCGAAGAGGTCTCCAACTCCCAAGAAGAAAGAGGCAGCCCCTAAGAAGTCTGAGACAAAGAAAGTGACCCCAAAAGCTGAACCTCCACGTTCAACATCAAGATCAAGAAGAGTAAAATTGGAGGAAGAAAAAATTGATGAAAGTGAGAAAAAGGAAGATACAGAAATGGAAGGAGAAGAGAAAGTTGTAGCAGAAGAAACAGAGGCAGCTAACACTGACACTCAGGGAAAGGATGCCAGTGTTAAAGAAGCTTGTGCTACTGATGAGTCAATTGATGATGATGTAAAAGATGAAGAGGAAGAATCTGGTGAGGATAAATCAGCTGAATCTGAGAGCAAGGAAGCTGATGACGAAGATGCTAAAGTTGTTCCAGAGCAAGATAAAGTTGAAGAGAAAGAACCAGAAGAAGAGTCAGTGGAAGAAGAAGTAACCAAGCCAGTTGATGAAAAAACTGATGATGTTGCTGAGGAAAAAGAAATGGAAGTTGATGCTCAAGAAGATGTAAGTGCAGATGAAGATAAAGCAGATGAAATATCAGAGAAAGAGGCACCAGTGGTGATTGCTGAGGATAAATTAGAATCAAATAAACCTGAGACTGCAATCGCCATAAATGATGATAATGATGATGACAGTAATGATGATGAAGTTGAGTTGGTTTTACAAGAAGTGACTGATGAAGAAGATGAAGTTGAGGATAATGTAGAAATAATCAGTGACACTTCTTCAACGGATGCGCGCGACGCTATTGATATAAATGAAGATTCTGGGGAAGCAGTAGTAGTTGGTGAGGACCAATCTGGAAGCAATGATGTTGAGGTCATTGGAGATGGACCAGGAAGAGTGGATGAAAAAGAGAAAGTCAACTCAACTGTGGAAGAGATATCAGATGATGAAAATGATGCTGATGATGTGGAAGAAATTGGTTTTACTCAGAATCAGGATAAAGGTGTAAGCAATGGAGCACCAGAGAAAAATGGGGAAGGAGAAGATGATGGGAACAGCAAGAAAAGAAAGATTGATGAAGTCATAGACATAGACAATGGTGTAAGCGAGATGAAAAAAGCAAAAGTTGCATCTGAAGATCTTAATGTCAACAATGGTGCTGATGATGTTGATGATGATGTAGCTAAGGACTATGTTGTTATTGAAATGGAAGATGTCCCAGTAGCAAATAGTGAGGAGGTGAAACAAAGTGTACCCCCTGTGTTTGACACAAGTGTGTTTGACAAAATTAACCCAGTGCTTAACCGTACATTCGTCCCAAATCCAGGGTATGTACCGACGGACCCGAGCAAACAGTTTTCCATTGCAAGCTACAACATGTTAGCAGACTGCCACTTATTCAGGAATGACTACAGCTTTACTGAGGCCCAATTCCTCGCCCCTGAATATCGTTTGAAGACAGTCATAGAGGAGCTGAAATACCTGGACAGCGATATTGTTTGCATGCAGGAGGTTGCACCAGACTACTACAACGGTCAGCTGGCCCCAGCATTAAAAAGGTAGAGTGCTTTCAGATGTTTTTTTATATCTCACATTGATCTGATTTAGGGCAACTACAAATTTTGTTGTGGTTACTGTTAAATGCAGGCTAGGTAGGCAAGTATGCTGGGAAAACCATATTGTTGCATTGTTTAGATAGGCACACATTGTATTAATCACAAACTGAATCATAAAAACAAAAGTAGCATTCTATGTACTTGTAAATTTCAGCATTGGTTATGAGGGCTTATTCAAGCAGAGAACAGATGACTATTTCGATGAAGGGGAGGCAACATTCTACAGAACGTCACGTTTTACACTGGTGGAGCAGTCTCTTCACAGGCTAGCTGATCTCGTTGATAAGGTCAGTGGGAAATATGGTTCAATAACACCCTCCCTCACCCCAACCCCCCAAAAAGTAAAAAAGACTACCGTACATCATTGTGTATAGGAGGCACTTTTCCCCCGCAGAATTCTTACAAAATAAAATGCCTGCATCTTACAAAGAGTAATAGACATTTTTCCAATTTCAGGCCGAAATATGTTTGTTTACATTTCACACTTCAAAGGGATGCTACTCAGATCGAGTGGTACTACATTTTTTCTCGATTTTTTTTACTTTTTATTGCCTTTATACAATAGCGTCCTATATACACAATAATTAAAGGTAATTATAAAATGTTACCTCTGACTGTTACTTTATTTATTGATTTCTGGCTGTTACTTTATTTATTGTTATTATTGACACCCCAGATGGGTTCAAATCTGACGCCTGCGGAGCGAGCCCTCAAAAAAAGGCTTCTGAAAAGCAGTTTTGCTTCTGAGTCTTAATCAACCCCAAAACAACCTTGCTAAACTGGTTTCAGCCCTTCAGTCGCCTTATCAATAACATCCCTGTTAATAAAATAGCAAAAGCGATTAAGAGTTGTCTTGTGGTATAAATGCATATGTAATTTAAGGCCCCTCAACTAAGTGGTGGTGACTTTGATCTCCACTAGAAATACATATTTATTTAAGCTTGGCCTCTCAAAATTGACTTACCCTGCCCCTGATACTGGTTTCTTCCCAGGAGTTGCTGTTAAACTTGATACGCAAAGCCGAATATTTTTCCCCTCCAATCCAAGCAGTTGGTGTAAATCCATGGACTTGTTTGCAGATACATGGACTTGCGTCTGTGTGATTGCCAAACTCCAGTGCCTGGCTACTGGTCAGGACATAACTGTAGGAATGTATACATCATACACAGTATTCTATATTTCAACAGGTCCTGGTGGAAGGAATAGACCCTACAATCCAAGCCGCAGTTTGCAAATACATGGACTTGCCAGACGTCTGTGTGATTGCCAAACTCGAGTGCAAGGCTACAAAACAGAACATTACAGTGGGGAACGTCCACATCAACTGGGGAGAAATGAAAGCGCCAGATGCTCAATGCGTGCAGGTAAGGGTCTTCTTTTCAGAAGGATAATCTGTTCATCTCATGTTCCTTCTCACACCACAGGTCATATTCTGTTAAAAGTTTCTTAGCATGATCTGTGATGGAAAAAACCTTATGAAACGGTTCCAGATTGACTATCGATAATCGGTTCCATTGATTTATCGAAATATCAATAGCACAATCATTTTTTGAAAAGACCTTAATTGTAGTTTTGTTCTTTTACAGTTACTCATAATCCTATGCTTATGTTATGAGTGTGTTTGAAGTTTTGTTTTCAGCCATTTTGGTTAACGATAACAATTAAACACTTCCGAATGCATTAATGAACTCAAAGGAGAAAATTTGCGGAAGAAAAACAACTTCCCGGTTGAATCAATAATTGATTATGACCAAATACAATCAATTTTCCCGGATTTCAGGCCCAACCAATCAATTTTCGATTATAATTGATCATCAACAAGATGAAAATATGTTTATTCTTAAATATTCGACTACTGCGCTAGTTTTCATTGCATTATAGAATTGTATGATGGCAAGATAGAAATGTTAATAAAAAGAATACTATAGAATGGCTAATACTTTAGTGATTAAATGAGCTTTATATAAACACTAAGCTGGTTAAATGATTAAAATCAGTAAGTATGCATAGGCCGAGTGTCAGTGAAACTCAAAACCTATTTATTCTGGTAAATGTTATTACCTATAACCTTCATTAAAAGATCGAAACAGTTTGATACGTATATTACATGATGTATTTACCTTTTACATTTATTATCCTTCCTCGTTTTATAGATAACATGTGCTGTGAAAGAAATTTATGGGGTATTTTGTTTCCTTATTTTCTTCAGTTCAACGCTCTGTTCATATTAAGTTGATTTAAAAGCATGCTGTTTTAACCAGGGGTACTACAGCTCAGGATGAATCCTAAAACCAGGATAAAGAGCATTGAAAGCTGCAATCTTACAGAATGACTGTTTGACAACTTTTTTTACATATTGGAAAAAACAATCGTTGTCTGAACACCAGTAATTAAAGGTTTCTGACAAAGAATCAGATTGCAGTTATTATATTTAGGTTAAAAAAATGATGTTGTGTGCCAAAAAGTTCATTTATCTTAAAGCGTTAATAAGGCTTTTAGCCATAAAAGATAAAATTTTGAACGTTAATAGATAAAAAGCCTGATCTGATCTTTTGTCAGCAGTCTTAAATCACTAGTTTTCAGACCTTTACGCAAAAAATGGCTTATCCCAAGACATGATATAAAAAAGATGTCAAAATGGTCTATCTGTGAGAGTGCAGCTTTAACATCAGACTATTGTACAGTTGAAAATCTTGTTTAATACTCAGACATTTGCATCAAAAACAGTATGACGAAATGATTATGAATGTCTTTGGGAACAATTTCAAAAGAGATCTAAGCAGCCCCTTACCCTGCTTTTGCAATGAATCCCTCATATTCCTCAATTTTTTCCGGATTAACAAATATCAGCTGTTAGAACCCCTGTGTAACATTTATCAAAACGTTTGCACATTAAAATAGTTATTCAAGTTATTTTTGTTTGAAATTTAATACTTTTGGTACAAAGTGGGAATACAGTAGTAAATGAAGACCTTGAAATTAGAAAACACTACCTAAGTAACACAAATTGTTTAAAATAATATAAACAGAGGCAACAGTCCTGGCCCCAACATCACGAAAATACTTAAGTCAAATCTCAATCTAAGTCTCAACTCAGGTTACCACATAGCATTAGAAGTTATTTGATAATCATATATGTTTTATCTATTAATAGCCCATTCTATCATAGAAAATGTTGATTAACCCTTTGCATGCTGGGTAAATTGTCGTCTGCTCAAAAATGTTGTCTGGTTTATTCTAAATTTCTTTCAATTTACTTAAAACTTTGGGGATATATTGACTGAGTGGCAAACAGCTTGAAACCTGACCAGGCGCCGAGTTACTCGGCGTCTGGTCTGGTTCCAAGCTGTTTGCAAAGCCTTTAAAATCGCCATCAGCAGCCTAAGGGTTAACACCTTTGGTTAATATTCCAAGGGAAAAATATTCTACAGCCAAAAGTGTTTTAGAGAACATATCATTTTTTTAACAATTACTCGAAGTATAATTTTTGCTTTAGAATAAATTTTATTTGAAATATTGACAAAATGTATCTATCAACACATTCTATGAGAAAATACGTTTTCAAAACGTAAAAAAAAAGCATGCAAGCATCATCTTGCCAAGATTTTGAATCCTACTATGCTTTTATGTGGTAAATTGAGTTGAGATTGAGATTTGACTTGAGTTTTTTTGTGGTATTGGGGCGGGGTTTGTTTATTTTTGCAGTAGCACAGTGTAGGGTTTTAGCTTAAGAGCCTGAGAAGCCGGTGCTTCACCATTCCCTATTTTGGTGGAATCCTTCTGCCCATGTGGAGACCAGCAGTTCTTCAGCCTTCATAGAATTAACCCTTTGCCTGCTGGGTAAATTGTCGTCTGCTCAAAAATGTTGTCTGGTTTATTCTAAATTTCTTTCAATTTACTTAAAACTTTGGACATATATTGACTTAGTGGCAAACAGCTTGGAACCTGACCAGGCGCCGAGTTACTCGGCGTCTGGTCTGGTCCAAGCTGTTTGCAAAGCATTTAAAATCGCCATCAGCAGCCTAAGGGTTAAATGCCTAAGATAATTTAGTTTTGCTTTTGTTTAGTTTGAAAACTTATTATATGTTTATAAATAAATACAATCTAAATGCATTTGGTGGTTATAGCGTAAAAAAGCTCCTTTTAAAAAATATTTTCCATCATTTTCTGTCAACTTAATAACATTGAAGTTCCTCATGGCTGATACAATGTGCCCTATTCACACATAGCACCCTGTCCCTTCTTTGCAGCACCCTGCCCTTTTTAACTCTTGGCTAAAACCCTACACATTGTGTTTATACACACGTTGATTATAATATAAGCATGTATGCCCAAGAAAATGTTGTTTCAATTTTAAATAGGTCTTCAAAAAGTAATTATTAATCTGATTCTTTTGATCTTTAGCAATAGTGGACTTGTTAATTTGGAATATTTTGAAATTGATAAAAAAGTGAAGCAATAAAATTGTGTTTTTCTATATCTGTAGGTTGCAAGTGCAGTAAAGGAGATTGTATCAAAGTGTGGGGGTGACAGCTTTCCACACATAATCTGTGGCGACTTCAACTCCCCTCCGCTAAGCCCGGGTTACCTCGTGGCGCGTGATGGGTACCCTAGTGGTGACGAAACTATAAATAGACTCATGCAGATTGAGGGGCTCGAAATGCCGGATGGAAAGGTGGGTGGGGTAATAAATGATTGCAGTTCACAGGTTGTTTTCCCTGGCAAAAAAGCCTCAATTTGAACCAAAAATTGGTAGTATTTTCCCTTAAAAAATGAAAAAATAGTTTGAAATTATTTTAATGTCGATTTTATATTAAACTACTGTTTAATTAACTGTTTTAGTAATATAATCATGACATTCAGTGGATTAAAAGTTGTTGGCTGAAAAAACCTGTTTACATCTTGTACAAAAATCCAAACATAGGTAGGGTAAATACTGGTAGATTGTGTTGTTCGTTGTGTGTTTTTTTTTAGGCTTTTTGTAATGTTATTGTCATCATTGAGTATAAAGCTTTTTAAACTTACTAAGGGTTAAAATACACACAAAAATGACAGATTATGGGAACAGTAGGGTCAGCACCTGTTTTGTAGGTATTGTCTGGTTATCCGAACCAAAAGTATTTTTATTTTATGCCTTTTCAATGCTATTATTATTGCTATATATATATATATATATATATATATATATGTATATATATATATATATATATAATTGATTTAAATACAGACTTTTCATGAATTAAGCTTCTATTCTCCTAGCCAGTTGCCTAGTTAAAAGCACGCAAAACCAATTTTGAATACAAGTTTCATTTATTTGTTTTTGAAATATCTCCAGTTATTTCCTGATCAAGAAACTATAAATTATTTGCTTGATTTTCATCCCGCCAGCCCCCTCTTTTTTCTGCTGTCCCTTAAATTTTAGTCACTAAAAAATCAAATGTTCTGTATTGGTGTTTCAGTCCGGTAATGTCCATGAATGACATTTAATCATACCTGCAGTGTCAATAAATAACATTCACATGTATAAAAGGAAAATTGTTACGATGGTGATTATGGTTTGCTAGAAACACATATATATGGTCCCTTATGTCATAAGAATGAGCATAAACTCATATTCAACGGTAAAACAGTTTTAAATAAAATTTTGGATGAAAATATAAGCAATTAATTTTTATTGGCCTAACAGTCTGTGTATCATTTCATTGGTAACTTATGTTTAGTTTTGCACAAGCAAGCATTTTAACACGGGGTGTGAGCAACTGTTCAAAATTAATAGACATTTTTCAAACAAATATCATTTTCATTTAAAAAATATTTTATTGTTAACCACGATTTTGTTTCATTTTACAGAAGGCATCCCTTGTGAACTCCCTATGGCCGGCATTTCAGCACACCTCCTCCTCATTGAAGAGCGCTTACCTGGAGGCTCAGGTAATATTTATATGTTGTCTTCATAAATACCTTATGTTTATAAATTGTGTCACTTGCAAAATCTTGGACTTATTGGCCTTCCTTTGAAACTGTTACAGGGCTTAATAAAGTGACACTCTTATTCAAAATCAATACATAAATATGTGTAACACAAACATCAATTTTGAGTGATAAACCTTTAACTGCTTACTAAATAAAACATTTATGGAAAATATTAATGACTGATTACAAGATTGTGACTGGGTATTTATTAACAGAAAGCACAAAATTTTTTGGTGAATGCTATAAGGTTGACTGTGGTCTACTGTAGTCTCAATAGGTTGAAATACCTTGTTTTTTTGCTCATTTCTTTCAAAATTAAACTCAGTATCCTTCATAAGAACAATTGTTTTTTTGACATTTATTCATTCTTTTTGGAATATTAAAACAATATTATTAATTGTGGTACAACTTATTTGGGAGTAAGAGTGCATCTTTAAGGCAAATAGAAGTTAATTCAAAACAGAAGAAAAAACCAATGTTTTATTATCATAAGCCTTTAATTCTCTGAAGGCAGAAGGGTGCCCATAATGGTTGCCATGAGAGCAAAAGGTTGCTTTTAAAAAGGTCTTGGTGCAGCTCCCTTCCAGATCTCTTTAGCAAAAGCCCTATGTTAATAATGTTGCTTCAAGGATTAAGTGAGGGCATGGTATTTTTCTTTATAGGCATTGCTTTTAAAATGTTTCCTGTTTTTTTCCCTCAATATTTTTGGAAAATACCTATACCCATATAACTTCCAACAAACATTAACTACAGATTTTTAAACAGAATTCCTTTAAATGAAAATTGTTTTGTTTTTTACTGATTGGGAGCTTAAGATTGGAAAGCACTGGACATTTCCGGCTGTCAAAAGGCCTAAAAGAAACATGATCTAATAGAAACATTGGCATACTTCATTTGTTTGTAGAGGTTTTTATATCTTGCATCGAAGATAAAAAAATAGCAAGGAAAGTTTTATTGTGATAATATTGTTATGGATGTCAAGAATAAAATATTATTTACCTTTTTTCCATTCATCATATTTTGTATTGAAAACAAATTAACTTGCACATTTACAGGGTAGCGAGCCAGAAATAACATCATACAACCGAGTGATGTGCGAATGTGTGGATTACATCTTCTACAGCTCCGCCAGCCTTGACAACGTTGGCGTCCTGCAGGTGGCGCCACGAGCCTCCATAGTAGCCACTGGCGGAACTCCGAACAAGTGGTTCCCATCTGATCATGTCTCCATTAAGGCCACACTTGCTTTTAAGTAAGGTTTAAGATAGCCGCAAACAAAATGCCTTACATGTATCTTCTTTGCAATCCAGGTCTATGAAAGCGTCTCATTCTTATATGTAAGGTTTAAATTTTATTTTAACATGTACGTACATCTTAAGCGTGACTTCAGGTATGAATTTTATGGGGGTGTAAATTTTGCGCTGGTGTTAAGTCTGTCAAGTGTACTGTGCACGTTTTGTTGTAAAAAGCAGCATTTTATTTCTCTCTCTCTCTTTCTACATGATCATATATTTTAATAGTTATAACAGTTTTTGTTCCACATATAAGATTGTATATGTTTTGAATGTGTTAAATTGTGTATTTCTGTGGGTAAATTAAACTGCCGATTTGCCAAGAATTGAAGATATTCTTTTGTTTGATTTCAGTGCAAGTTGAAATCATAAGGTCTCCGCAAAAAAAAAAATTGTTAAATTGTGTAATGCCTTTTGATGAGAAAAGAAAATTGTATTAATCATAACATCAAGGAAGAATAATAGCACAAAGTTTTATTGTGAATATATTGAATTGTTGTCGAGAATAAAATATATATTATTTACCTTTTTTGTTCCTCATGTTTCTATCATAGTCAGAAAACCTTACATTATACGAATACACACATTATCAATCGTCAGAGAACCTTACATGATGTGAATACACACATAAGCAATTGTCAGAGACCCTTACATTTTGTGAATACACGCGTTATCAATTGTCAGAGACCTTTACATTATGTGAATAGACTGTATTGTTATACATAACATTTTTTATGCATTTCGTTCAAATATGGTCCAGTTATATTTTTATGTGAAAAATTAATGAAATTGTTCATGATATTTTAGCTTGATTATTTTTTTTTAACAAAGATTCATTGTCAGCATTTGATCATCGCGTAGGCATTGCTGTTGTCGTCGGCATTTTTGTTGTCGGCATCGATATCGTTGGCGAAAAAGTGATGCGAAAAACCTTTGAAGTGATCATATCTCAAAACGATTTAAATGAAACTTGGTACACATATTGCTAGAGTTGATATGCACACGTATAGCAAAGTCAATAACTTCAGCTTGAAATATTGTGAAGTCACAGCCCTTGTTGACTGAAGACAACAGAGGCATGTTGATGTAGTTCTTGGTGCAGTTATTTTCTACTTTAAGATTTTTTCCAATACTTTTTCACTTTTAATTACTTTGTTAATGATACTGTTTTATTTTTTGTCTTTGTTTTTAATTTGTATAATTGATGATGTATGTATGGGATATGTGTAATTTTTGAACATAATTGTATGTATTTCTGCATTTGTTTAGTGCTTGAAATGAATTTTTCTTTTTTATTATTATTTAAATTCACTTATGTAATTGTATATTATTCCATTAATCAAAGAATTTCTTGTGTTGTATATATAGAGAGAGAAAAATTCTGACATCTTATCATTCATTCACATTTCAAAATGAAAATAAATCACTAAACCTTTGTTTTAAAACGTTTAAAAGTGAACATGTTAAAGCTGCCATCCCACAGATTGACATTTTTTTTAAAAATTCTCTCCGCATCAGCTGATTTAGGCATCAATTTTTTTCAATACAGTTACCTATATAACAAATCTCACAATAGAATTGATCTCAATTTGTCGAAAAACAGCTGAAAAAATTATATTAACTTCATGTGTAAGTTCTGCATTTAGCAATAAAACATCAATTTTCGACCATCAACTTCTATTTAAAGCTATAAGCAGCCTTCTTATTTCACTGGTTTTCTGAGAACAAAAAAAATAGCATCCCATGAAAAAGAAAATAAAAAATTGTCAAAACAGCCAAGTTGTGAGAGTGCAGCCATAAGTTTAAAATATACAAAAATTAAGTTGTTTCTGGCAAAAATATTATGTTTGTATGTTAATTTAGAACTTATTATCTTTTTCTCATTTTACAAAACAAAGTTAGGACTGTTTTGTGTAGCCTTTTATTAGCAATATGATTGATAACATTTTTGGGCAAAGGATGAAATTTGTTTGGTAAAATTTATCTTATCTGAACAGTATGTGAAGTTTGTTGCAAAAAATATTTGTCAGTTTTTAAATATTTTTATTAAGATTGAGTGACATTTTAATTGATTTTTTATCTAGTTGTTGTTTTTGTCTTCAAAATAGTAGGTGTTTATTTTTGGTGTTTTAAACAATTGAGTTTGTATTATGGTCGGCAAACTTAATTGTTAAGAAAATTAAAAATGAGTGCTAACTTTCTTAGCATTCAGCTGGAAATATGTCCATATTAGCCTGTGTAAGCTTCTAAATAACCCGCTCAGTAATTCTAATAATAACTAAATGGAAACCATTGCATTCATCAAGGTAGGTGATTTCATTGACAGAGTCATAAGCATCAAAACTTGATGTTGACGCTTGATCGAATTGTTTGTTTTATTTTGTAAAAACTTTAGCTCATTAACAGTAATTGTACATGTATGTCCATTAATGAACATGTATGATGATGAATGTACATGCATGACCATGGATATGTATGTATAACCATTAAAATACATGTTTGACCATGAATAAGTATGTATGACCATGTAAGTACATGTTTGGCCATGAATATGTATGTATGACCATTTAAGTACATGTTTGACCATGAATATGTATGACCATTAATATACATTTATGTCCATTAATCATGTAGACCATGGGTGTACATGTATGTCCATTATTTTACATGAGACCATAGATGTACATGTATGACCATGAATGTACGTGTTTAACAATTAATTTACATGTTTGTTTAACTTTATCATAACTATATCACCATGAATGTACATGTATGGCCATAAACTGTCTCTCCAATTAAAAAAGGTGTTACAATTTTAGTGTTTTAGCCAGATTTTATAAAAGGGAAGAGAGCTGCAGAAGAGGGCTAGGATGCTAAGGGAGGAAGGGCACATTGTTTTGGGTTGTGAAGAATTAAAACATTATGAATTGGATGGAAAATGTTAGGGATTGTGTTTAATTGAAGTATATCTTGAGTTTTTTTGCTGCCAAATATGTAAAGTTTGTATGCATTTATAATAATATTGAAAGTTTTAATCACATCAAAAGAAATATTTGAAAGTGTTGGCATGAAAAGGGTGCCCATGCTGTTCTCCATGAGGACAGGAGGATGCTACCAATTAAGACTGGGGGCAGCTCCCTTCCATAACTCTAACAAGAACCTTTTATTTAGGAGTGAACATGCTTGATGCCTTGAGTTTATAAATGAAGTTGAAATGGATTTAATATTGTAGATTGTTTTAATTTCGTGCAGGGTATGTTTTTTTTTAAATTGCAATTCACAAATCACAAATGTTAAAACTTGACAAAATGTTCTATTTTACTTTTTTTATCATTAAATTATTGGGATGCTAATTTCAAACCACGTGAAATTTGATCCGAATCACAAAATTACCCCCACAAATACCTTGTGAAATTAGAACAATCTTTTGTAGTTCTGTTCTTCCTGTATTTTATAACTAAATATGCTTACAAGACAACATTATTAACATTGGGTTTGGTGTTGTCTTTTACAGCTGCATCTTTTATTTATTTTTATATAAGTCTGTCTTAACTGCTATTTTTTTGGTCTGGTCATTTTGTCGTATAAGTGCCATTTTGATTTTTATCAATGAATGTGTTTTACTTAATATGACATCCACCAATAAGAAAGCTATATTTGTTAAGAAAGGCCAGAGAAAATAAGTTTTCAGATTCTCATCCATACCTTTATAACAAACAGGGTGGGCAGATTTCTTTTTAATACTTGGAACACAGTCCTGTATGTGTCCGATAGCTTAATGGTTTCTGTAATTTTGGCCTTCTAGTCTTGTAATTTGTTGCTATTAATCAGATGCCTTAATGTTAATACCATAATATTTGCTTTGATACTTTGATTCTGCATTGAAATCATCTGTAAGTCATATAAATTGATAATACACCATGTTGTTATTATCTAGTAGTTTCCTGGTTCATGCCTATGTTTATTGAGGATTTTATATTGGCCAAACAAGAGATGATACTTAAGAATAGTATTGGTGATTCATTAAAATGTATTTTTTGTTTGTTTTAATTGTGGAATCAAAACACAGATCTGTTCTTAAAAGGATCTACAGCTAAAAACCGGCGACACATTGTATAAAACTGGTTAAGTTTTTGGTTTGGTCAGAATCATTCATAGTGTTAATTTGGTCAAAATATATCCATAAATAACTTTAATATTATCCAACAAGCCAAAAGATGTACGTTGACAACTTATCGGTGCTTTTACTAAACTTTTACTAAACTGAGTGAACCAGTCTAATTCAAAATGATTCATGATTGAAAAAACAACAATAATGGGCCGATTGTTCAGAAGTTTTTTGAATACACTTGAGATCTGCAGTATTCCTTACAAGATTTGCGACAGCTGTTACAGTAGTTGTTTATATATAAATATGTTAGCACATCACCTAACTGTTAATGTTTAAAAGTTAACAACGATGCCGTTAATCACGTTAACTTTAAAATACAATTGGCACGTTGTAATTATAAATTGTACATGATCTTCATGAAAAAGTGACAATGAAAAAAATCTGGTACATACAGTTACATATTTCATGAAATTTCGTCATCTCGCCAGGTTAATATTATTTTATTCATAATGAATTATTTTTGTTGTATTTTTTCTGAACAACTGGATTTTAATAATATCATCATTTTGTTGTCATATCACCCCCCCCCCCCCCCATGTAATTGTCAATAACATCAGAAGATCACTGTATATTTTGATTCATAGTTTGAAATAAACTGTACATAGTAATAATGTGTTGTTGTTTTTTCTTGAAAGGAATGTGTGGTAGTGAAAGGGTTATGAATTAAACTGTGTTAATATTAATATGAGCAACTACAGAAACAAGTCCAGAAGTCGAAAGTTTAGGTAAATGGCAATTAAATTTTAATATTAAGCTACTGATGGTTTCAGACAACATAGCGTTCAATCAAAATTGAACTTTGGTGAACAGAGCGTATTATTTGTTAATGTATTATGGAGAATGCGGCACTTAATTTCATACAGACTGCAACCAACAATAACAAAAACCTTTCTGCATGGAGGATTATAAATCACAACAGCAAACGTGGGTTTCAATGGAGAGTAATCGCATAATGGTATCAAGAAAGTAACACACATTAATTACAAATACAAATGTTATATTTAAACATTCTTGTGAGGGCAATAAAAAATAAAACCTTCCATTGACGTTCAATATTATCACTAAGAATTTCAGGTATGACAAAGATGGCATGCGGATAATTCATTTTCTGATTTAAAAAAATATACCGATTGGAGGAATGCTGTTGCTTGCAGGAATACACCACTTATAAAAAAAATAAGATACGTAAGGTTGGTGACTACTAGTATATCTATAATAGGAACGTACATTATCCGAAATTCGCTCGCCCTTTTTTTGGAGAATAAAACCTCTTGTATTTAAAGCTGCATTCGCACAGATTTTTCATGGAACGAGCAAATTTATGCAAGAGTGCATGGAAACCAATTCTATAAGACTGCTGACAAAATCAGACCGCAGATTTTCATATTTAAGTTATTTTTTTATGTTTTAGGCATTTTTTAAATTGTAAGTAACGTTTTTAGCCATAAAACATTAATTTTCGAACGGAAATATGAAATTCTGCGGTCTAATTTTTTGTCAGCAGTCTTAATGCACTAGTTTGCAGATATTTACGCAGAAATCGAAACATTCCAAGATGAAAACTAAATAAATGTCTATACGATAAATCAGTAAAGAGTGCAGCTTTAATGACAATTAATTTCCATATGCAAAAGTGCTTGCCGAGTATATATAAGTTTGTTTGTAATTATTCACCTGACTCAGCAAATATCACTATGTCGTCAGCGTACATTAGCAGGAAAAACTTCAACATGTCTGTACCAATGCCTTCTGCGCTTTGTAAATGTAAAACCTTTTCTTAGTCATTGATATACATGTTAAATAGAAAAGACCAGAGGCTTTCGCCTTGCTGTACGCCAAGACAACTTTCGAAAATATTACCAAGCTCACTGGTGAGTCTAATTCTTTTCACATGACAATACATTGATTTTATTACGTCAATCAGCCTGTCTCTGATTCCAAGCATATAAATCTTAAACCGAAGATTCCCTCTAACAATTTAGTCAAAGGTTTGGAAAAATCCACAAACACACAATATAGCTTTTTGTTTTGGCTTACAATATGTTTAATAAACCCATGTTCATGCAAAGTTATTATCAATGAATATGCAATGTACAATGTCGTGTGATTCAATGTACACAAGATAAACGTATGCCCATTGTGAGAGCCCCTCATTAATCAAAATGTGAAAAAGTGTTCCCTAAACGATTAAGTGTTCTACCCTGAAATTTCTTACCTCATCAACGCTTCCCTTTCATTATTTGGGACAATATATCACTTTGTAAACTTTCCGGAAAATAACCAAATTGTTATCAATAATCAAATATGTTCAAGAAATATGTTGATAGAATTTGCTTTCCATCAATGAAAAATTCGTTCGAAAATAAATCCGGTCCTGCACGTTTTGCTAGGTTTAGCTTCAAGATGACTTCGTAAAGATTCTACATTGTCAATGGTCAGCGGCGTACCTGCCCATACGCCTAAACGCCAGTGCGTATAAATGAAAATAAGGACTTGAAGAAATAAAAATGTTTTTTAGGGGGGAAAATGGACTAAAAATCGAACCCTTACCCGGGTGAGGGCTAGACTATACACAACTGACGAACACATTTATAATAATTTTTAATCATGTATTTTTTATTTTAACGAATAGATAATTTATGATTTTACTGTAATTTACTCTGCGAGCGCCCCGAAATACATTTTTCCCGTACCCGCACCTGCAAGAGGGGGAACCACCCTCCTCCAACCTCCCCAGGGCGTATACCTCAAAATAGCCCAGGAACGCCCCTGATGGTTTATCCCTTTCAGAAAACATTGAAAACCAATTATTAACATCAATATAATAAATGATAGTAAGCAATAGTAATAACAATAAAATAGTTCAGAGTTATTTGGAATAAATATATTGCATTATGGGAGTATGCAACTAATGATTTCACTCAATTCTCTTATTCGTCTAATAAATGGCTAAGGGGGGAGGGGGGAGAATGAAAAGTTATCTGTCTACTAGGCCTTTATACTCCGTGAGCACCACACTCTTTTTAAAATAGCATATTTGTTACTTGGAATGGATACACTATAATACTTACAAAATTCGATAGAATATCGATCTGAAAGTATGCCTTCTTAGCGTTCAAAAGTTGTACTTAATGGATTATTGTGATATATAGATATCAGAGCTACCAGTGAAAGAACAATTTGATATGCATCCCTGTTTGACAGTTTAGTCCGCTCTCATTTTCAATTTCGTTCCATAGTTATTGTAATAAATGCTTTAAAACTTCATAAACATAACAAAGGAGTCATATGGGACATGAAACATGTATGTTTGCTTATCGTTTATGTTATCTAAAATTGCTGAATGCCAAAAGATTTGACGTCACATTAACGCGATGACGTGACGGCACGGACATGTTCCTCAAAGTGTTTATTGTTAGTGGAAGATATCCCAAAACATCCATACTTTTTCGACAAGTGTTATAAATATACACAGCTTTTAGTGATGAAAGTTCCGTACGCCATTTTATCGACGTCGCTGTTGAATTCTTTCGCTGGGTTTGCATGTTGCCAGTGTCCTTCGTAGCAGACGTCGCACGTTTAATAAATTCTTCTGTACTTTTCGTGTAATCCATTCCGGCAAACTTGTACAAACGCTTGGCCCACTCATAAGGGTCTTCAGCTATGTTCTCGTACTGCACAACAAGTATTTTGTCTGGGTGAGTAGTTGAAAGTTCTTTTGAATGTCTCAGATCCTCTTCCAACAGCCGACAAAATCCATGAACAGCATCTTTGTCGCTTCTGTCTCGCTGTACTTTACCGTAACCCAAATTGTATCTCGAATTAAACATTCCTCGCGGATCCCTTATTAAATGTACTATTTTCATGTTTGGAAAATAAGGTAACAGACCTGCCAATTCACCAATGCGCATGCGTATAAACTTTAAAACTATAAAGGACGAGCTGTTACAGTCTTGTAATGGCTTTTTCAAACATGACATTAGTGCGCTAACGTACTTCGAACCAGTCAGCTTTTTATTTCCTGTGTTCATACAATTTTGAAATGGTTTCATTTTTGTATTATATTTTGATAGGAAGTTTGCACTAAGGGACGTTTTGGATAAATCTTGAAGCCGACATGAAAGCCACGAGCGCACTTCTTCCAAATACACGGATGAGCGTTTAGAAACCGTCACGTTCCTGAAAGAATGAAGGGAATATAAATGTATTTGAAGTAAATACGAAAAATACTTTCTACTTCGATTGTGTTTATAATACTAAATTTAGACAAAAGTTGTCACAATTTCGATTATCTTCACATAATTTGGAAATTAAAAGAGATAGATTTAATATTGTTATTAGGGCAGAACGTAAATGTAAATTATGTACACGGAATACTGTTGAGTCAGAATTTCACTTTCTACTATGTTGTTCCGCTTATAGTGATATACGAAGAAAACATGGAATAAAATCACACTGGCTTAGCCAAATTTTGGCTGCTTCTTAATTTTACTTAAATAATAATAATAGTAATGTCAAAAATATTGATTATAATTATAGTTATTATGAAAATGATAGAAATGACAATAATTAATCATGATATAGTTTGTATAACTCGTTAATTACTTAGTATATTGATTATTTCAATTGTCAATATATATACATTTTCATATGCATTCTATATCATATTTGTAATATTTGTTCATGTACGTTTGTGTCTTGGCCATATCGATATGTATGCAATGTGTAAATGGCCAAAGGCAAGATGCCGATTTACCAATAAAAAACTTGCAAACTTGTAAATTTGTAATAAAAACAAAGACTCGATAATATATGCATTATTACACTTATGCGCAGGTTGCATATCGTGAGGTGAATGCGATAAAGTTCTAAGAGACATTAAATAAAAAAGATAGAACATTTCGCTTTCACCCCTCGATATTTTAGCTATATATGTATTGAAAACATAAACAACAACAGCGGCAGCAGTGGGATAACAACAGCATCAACAAACAAGAGCAGTTAGTAGGGATTGATAATATATGCATGTACACGTCTAATATCTAGAAATATACCTTGAATGGTTAATGTATTGTAAAAACACGTCCTTTTTTGCAGCTTCGGCAGCGCGGAAACCCCTCTCAACATCATGAAGGGGCTCGAATATGTAGAATGCCCCAGGGTACGTTTCAAACAATGAAGCCGTAAATGTTGACCCCGTTCGCAAGTAAGCGTTTATAACAATGATACTTTTGTTGCTGATAACTTTAACATTTTGAAACGCAAATTTGTCAACACTGGTGGCATTTTTATTCGGGTGTTTTTCAGCCTCTATCACATGATTTTGTTTTTCGATTTTTGGTGCAGATTTGTCTTCTTTAACATAAACATGAGTTGTTGTCAATTCGTTAGCTTCACCGACTTCGTCGGTCACAGCATCGTCCGTGTAGCTCAATTGGTCATTCGATTTCAACAAAGCTCTCTGTGGGATTTCCATAAGCGGCAGAAGTGGTCGAAATCCTAAAATAGGAATCAAATAATAATTGACATATGTCATAACTGTCGTTTACTTGGGATATATTTGTTCAATAGGACACAATGCAAGTTGATCCAAAAATAATAATTGTTATTTCAATGCATTAGCATGTCTTACTCATTTGCGCGCCCGATCCGCGTTCGTTAAGTCGCGCATTTATAGAATTTGACGGACGCATATACATACATTAGCGGAAAGTGATTGGCATGAAAATAACATAAGACAGTGGCAAAATGCACCAGGAACAATTAATTAACTAGAATGCACCGAAACGTGATTGTAAAGCAAAACAAACAGAAAATCAAATTTAACTTAAAAACATATCTTTGCTTAATTTTAAGGTTGTTTTTTTTTCTCACGGAAATGAACCATTTTAATGAAACTTATTATTTAATTGTCTATCAAGTATTTGTATCTATGATTGTGAAAACATTTTGACCATTGATGTTTTCTTTATTATTAAGTATACTGAATATGTAATCTTCTTTATTCTTTTTGAAGACACATGTGATATGGTTTCCGTTAAAAACGCGGGCAGCTTGCACCTGCACTACCGGTCTAATAAGTAAATGATAAAGTCAAAAAGATATATTATGATGATGCTATGCTTGAATACTTCTGCAAAAATCTATTTAACGTATATTTACATGTGTTTTAGTTTATTTTCCTGTTCAGTAACCATATAATCACACCCTTTAAATGTATATGTATCTCTATTAAATCGTATATTTCTTGTACTGTATCTCACTTATATCATATCCAACTTTAATCGTATCTCACTTCTATTGTATCTCACTTTAATCGTTTCTCACTTAAAACGTATCTCACTTATATTGTATCGCACTTAAATCGTATCTCATTTATATCGTATCTCACTTAAATCGTATCTCTCTTATATCGTATCTCTCTTATATTATGTCGTATCTGACTTAAATCGTATCTCTCTTATATTATGTCGTATCTGACTAATATCGTATCTCTCTTATATTATGTCGTATCTGACTTATATCGTATCTCTCTTATATTATGTCGTATCTGACTTATATCGTATCTCTCTTATATTATGTCGTATCTGACTTATATCGTATCTCTCTTATATTATGTCGTATCTGACTTATATCGTATCTCTCTTATATTATGTCGTATCTGACTTCTATCGTATCTCTCTTATATTATGTCGTATCTGACTTATATCGTATCTCTCTTATATTATGTCGTATCTGACTTATATCGTATCTCTCTTATATTATGTCGTATCTGACTTATATCGTATCTCTCTTATATTATGTCGTATCTGACTTATATCGTATCTCTCTTATATTATGTCGTATCTGACTTCTATCGTATCTCTCTTATATTATGTCGTATCTGACTTCTATCGTATCTCTCTTATATTATGTCGTATCTGACTTATATCGTATCTCTCTTATATAATGTCGTATCTGACTTATATCGTATCTCTCTTATATTATGTCGTATCTGACTTATATCGTATCTCTCTTATATTATGTCGTATCTGACTTATATCGTATCTCTCTTATATTATGTCGTATCTGACTTATATCGTATCTCTCTTATATTATGTCGTATCTGACTTCTATCGTATCTCTCTTATATTATGTCGTATCTGACTTATATCGTATCTCTCTTATATAATGTCGTATCTGACTTAAATCGTATCTCTCTTATATTATGTCGTATCTGACTTCTATCGTATCTCTCTTATATTATGTCGTATCTGACTTCTATCGTATCTCTCTTATATTATGTCGTATCTGACTTCTATCGTATCTCTCTTATATTATGTCGTATCTGACTTATATCGTATCTCTCTTATATTATGTCGTATCTGACTTATATCGTATCTCTCTTATATTATGTCGTATCTGACTAATATCGTATCTCTCTTATATTATATCGTACCTCACTTATACATATTTCATTTATATCGTATCTTACTTCTATCGTATCTCATTTATATAATATCGTCTCTCACTTATATCGTATCTCACTTAAAATAAATATTAAAAAAATTCCACACTTCAGAAGCGCCTGTAATTGCGCGGAGCATGAGCATATTTCTAAAAAGTATATGGAACATATTTAGTATACCGTCGCTTGAAGAAGCTGTTTGTGTGAAAGCATTCCTGTATCCAAGTGTAATAATGATAACAACACTTAATAGTCCAGAACACTTAAGAAAATTAATGTTTTTTTGAATTTATCCACATTTTCCTTTAATATTTCACTGAATATTGTTTTAAATTCATTGACTAATTAATAGTTATGACAAAGCATATGCTTGATGATGGAAAATGTTCAGTTTGTTAAAAGCATAGTGTTATGCTGATTTTAAATGATATAAAACAATGAATTAAAAACTCTATAGATTTCGTTCCTTTTACTTCCAATAATGATTTAAAAATAAAGTAATAAGTTTTAATTCCAAAGCCAGCTATCCGTAATATATCAATATTGTTATACAAGAATATAAAAGTGTTTGACTTGTTTGGACGAATAAAAATGACCGGATATTAATCTGTAGTTTAAATATGTTTGTTGCGGTTTAGGATTTATTTGCGACCGGAACAAAAAGGCTATAAAAACAAAACCTGCAAGTTAAGACATGGCTTAGTTGTGATATTTTGTTTAAGTAGATTAATTGTAAATAAAAGTAAAGGTTGTCTCATGGAACGGTGATGGTCTTAGAAATTAATTATATGATTCAGTCTTAGTCGAGTTCAAAAGCAAAAATGTATTGCTTTCTTATCAGAAAGTTTGTAAAATAAGCACTCATATTTTGAAATAATGGGTATAAAGCTACGAAATTTATTGTTAAATTGAGAACCAACGGGCAAAATATAACGATCATTAACAGGGGTACTGTCGTTTAAAAACAGTATTATACAAATGTATCTGATGTCTGAAATGAAAGGGACTTCCTCATGTTTTGAACCAACATTTTGTGTCACGGTAATACGTCTGAAAACACTAATATTATAATTATTTTACTCTTTGATACCGAAATCGCAGAAAAAGTACAATTAACGAAGAAACAAGTGGTTGTAGTGGGGAGCGACCCAACGCCGGTACTGTTAGTTAAAAAGAATAGTAAAATGACAACAAAACCGCTCGCCCACGAGGACTTGTACAGGGATAATTGTTGAAAAGTGTTACTAACGCTATTAAAACTCGTGGACTTCAATAACAATATTGATCATATATCAACATTTTTAAAGCTGCACTCTCACAGTTTTACCGTTTTTACAACTTTTTTTATTTTTTGTCTTGGAAAGAGCATATTTTTGCGTGATAAAAGATTGCTGACAAAAGATCAGATCGCAGTTTTTCATACTTCTGTTCGAAAATTAATGTTTTATGGCTTAAATCGTTACTATTATAACGGTTAAAGAAAAATGCATTAAACAATATTTTTGTTCTTAAATATAAAAATCTGCTATCTAATTCTTTGTCAACAGTCTTATATAACTGGTTTTCATAAGTTTTCGCAAAAATTGGCTCGTTCCAATACTAAAAAAAGTTGTCAAAACGTTCAATCTGTGAGAGTGCAGCTTTAAAGGGGCATAGCCTTTAATATCTTATATTTTAACAATCCTAATGCTATGTAACACTTTATTTCGTCATAAAAATTGCATTTCACAAAACATTTTTGGGGTCTCGGAACATTTATTTATACTAGCATGAGAGTATATTAAGTTTGATAATTCACCAGCATTTTTTCTTAAATGAAGATTAATACAATATAATTCATAAGAATGTTAATTATTTTAAAATAAAGGATACGTGGTGTTTTACGTTCGAAGATATGAAATGCGAACAAAAAGGAATATATCGATATTTAATGATTGTCTGGACTGTGATGAATACTCTCCGGATTTACTTTTTTGTTTCTTGTTCAAGACATCCTGTTTCCAATTTCGGTTTAAAATAACTTTATCGTTGTAATCTCAATATCATAACCAATTGCAATTGATAGATTGGCTATAGGATATAGGGGATTACACATACTTAAGCCCCAATTGTTCGAGCTTTATTGGATCTATTGTTAATTGACCAGTAGCTCGACGGTGATACTCCTATTGTATTGTGTGTATCACACAACTGCTTAATCCTGTTGCTTATATTGAATCTTTTCGAACTAGTATAAAATGGAACACTTATTTGCAATCCGAATATAGGCGAATCATAATTGCAAATTTAAATGTATTCAGCACTGTAATAAATGGTAATTTGTTAAACAGTAAAGACTATATAAACAGACAGAAATGTTTATTGTCATAAACATGTTATTTAACAGTTTCTTGGCAAAATATAGAATATATAAACACACGTATAAATATTCAGTATGGTCAGAACGATGCTTTACCTAAATACAAAGAAAAGAGAACAGTATAAGTGAGTTATATTAAAGAACAACAAATAATGTATCAATAAAGGTATAAGTAAATTCACTGAACAATGTTATTGCGTTATAACGGGCATACAAAAAGGAAAGGAGGCAGAATGGTAATTGATGAGCGTAGAAATGCCACACGCACGCACGCACGCACGCACACACACACACACACACACACATATATATATATAGTTAAAGATATATAACAAAAAATACTAATTTGCATATAAAATACTTTACTTCAGATTTCAATTACATGGCTTGACTCGATAAGTCATAACATACCACTCCTAGATTTGGTATGCTAATGGACTAGAAATATCAATGACATTCTTAAATGGGAATACTATTGCATCTGTCAATTGAAGTTTACGTTACCAGTGTTAACAAGAATATCATTGACCATGGAACGGGACTATATAATTGTAATTGTACACAATATGTCAACAATGACAGTCTAGAAATTTGCTGTACACCCTCGTGTGTTGCTTTACATGCTGTTCTCTTGCATAACATTAAAAACAACTTGCCATTTGTTAACAGTATGTGTCATATACGTGACAAATTGTAAAGCCCATACATCTTACCAATTTTGTATAATGTTTACACGTTTTTAAAATCATACATTATAGTTAAATTTAAAAAAAAATCTGCAATCAATGAAGTCGAGAAACCTCAATTCATGTTCGTAATACTTTTAAAGATGTACTCTTACTGCCAAATATGATTTACCACAAGTACAATCTAGTCTTCTGTGACTAGAGCAGAACAATGAGCGCCACCGTGAACCATGCTGCAGCAACTCCAGTGGCCGACCCTCCAGGGGCGTAGAGCTCAGGCAAAGGCAGGTAACTATGATGCACTGCATAGTGAACAACCTGGTTCATGTCCCCAAATATCCCCCTGGCAAATCAGCTCTGTCCGAGGTTTGAAAAAAGAATAACAACATGAAGAGTATGATCGTTCCTTGAAAAAAGTTATGTGGCTGTGGTTTACATATAATTTGAAATAAGACAGTCTTGACCTAAAACTGAAATTCTCCTAAGATCATTTCCAAGTTTTACTTATATAATGGAACTATATTAGTTTAGTAAATATCTTTTATACAACATTTACTCCTAAAATTCATACAGCTTGAACACGGACCGTGAGCCTAATAACGGGTCTAAATTTGACTTTAGTTGAATGTAACCATTTAGTTTACCATACGGCATGGGCTTTTGCATTTCAGCGAGGAAAGAAAATGGCGTCTATGTTCAGAAAGCCGAAGAGAAATTTTCGACAGCGCGTCGTTACGAACGATTCCGACGATGACGAGAATGAAAACGATACTAAAATGGAAATTGATGATAACCTTGATCATATTCAAATTCTTCCAGAACCGCCCAAAAAGCCGAAAGAAAAGACAAACATGCACAAATCGTCATCTGTTCTCAGTTTCGATAACGACGAAGGTAAACGTTTAATATCTAAAGGGAAATTATGAATTCTGTTGCCCCCATTTGATCCAATGTCAGTGTAATGTTATTTTTTAAGCTTGCTCAGAGCATTCTCCAGTCCTTTTAAGGAAAAACATTTGTGACTGTCATATTTTACGCACAATTTTGCAGGAACCACAAATAGTCTAAAATAATAGACGTGTTATACGGAATTCTTCCAATCCCTAACGTCTAAACGGGAATGGGCAAAAAACGGGGGTGTTTTAAAAATATTGAAATTGTTTTAAGTAAAGTATTTTATGGTTGAAATTGATCATAAAGAGTTATATTCATATTTTACCATGTAAGTGAAATGTTATTTTGCACTAAGCAAGCATTTAGTGCATTAAAACAAGTTGTTTACTTTTCCAATAAAACGAAAGTTGACTGACACAGACAACAATTATGCGAAGGGGAACAACTCGATACAATCGTAATAGCTCGGCCTCCTCCGACAAAGCTTCGAGATAGACCTCGTTATACAATCGTAACAACGCGGTCATGGCCGAAATGTTCCAAGCGATTTGAAACTGTGCCCTAAAGCCTTGCAGGTGCCCTTCATGTATATATCGTTATGTTTTGACAGAATGAAATGAAAAAAAGCCGTCAAACTCATAATTATAAGTTGGATATTTATTTTTTTGTGTACGGAACTAATATAAAATAACATTATCTGGTAATATTTCTTGTTTTTATGATATTTTATAGACGCTATATGCTTTAACCCGGAATCCTGATCGGAACAACTACCCACTTTTGATACTAAACAATTTGTACGTGAAGGATTTGCCATATCAAAAATCTAAAAAAAATCCGTCAACGTACAATTATTTGGACTAGAACCACAAACGTCTTAAAATTTACTAAAATGTTGGATGTCTAACTGATAAAAAATATTGGCAATATATGTATTGAAACTAAGCACATGATTACCATTTACTAAATATATTCCCTATATTCTGGGAAACCATATTTCGCTATTTAAAACAGGTAAGCTCAATTGAGACAGTGACAAAAAAAAATTAATGGTAAAATATATGTTTATATTAAGACCTTTTGATCAAGGATAACTCGTGAAAATGCAAGCACTTATTTCCAACAGGGTCCTTTATTTTTGCTGAGGAGACAGTGGTGGGTTAAAATGAAGTCTGGGTTGCGATACCCTAACTCTTTTTCGAGGAGAACCCTTGATTCTTTTACATGCTCGTTGTAAAGCACCAATACAGGGGGTACAACTTTCCTGGGTTAAACCAGGACTGAGTACACCACTTTTACAAGTACTACCCTTTAAATGACGAGTGCCAGGCAATGGAGCTACACATACCAACTTTTAACGTCTTTCAGTATAACGCAGCCAGTGATCAAACCCACGACCTCACGCTCCGTATGAGGAGCCTTTACCTCTAGGCCACGGAGACGGTTACAACTCCTCATATTGACAATTTTAGGCTTGTCTTGTAGAAATAATTTTTTTGCCGAATTTGATAAGGATCATCTGGTGTCTTGCCATTTAAATTCAAATTCTGAACCACACATAATCCATAAAATAATTGTGTTGGCCACGATAGCGAAATTCTGTAGAGGGAATAGGCAAGAGGGTCTTACTCATTGAGTGTACTGTAACCCAAAGGACATCCATGTATTATAAGACTAAGGTATTCTTGTTAAAAGTGGGGAAATAGTTGAGCGAGCTGTCTCTGTGACAGCTTTTGTATAGTTGTTACAGTTAGTAATATCTGTAGATTGAAAGCAAGAAATATTATTATAAGTATGGAAGATTCAAATATAATTACAAAACACTTGTGGCTGATTTTATTGTCATACCTAGGCCTAAAAAAAAATACATTTGGTTCGGGTTACCCGACCCTACCTACGGAATAGGCGCCGACCCTAACGTTTTTATAGTCAGTTTGAAAAAAAAATGAAAAACTAAAAAAAAAAAAAAATATTTTTTTTTATATTTTTTTTTTGCTTTTCAATATGTAGTTTAAAACCTTAATTGCTTATATAGAAGATAACTTTAACACCATTCTCCAATGATGAAAATGACATTCTTATATAAAGCCTAAAAAAAATAAAAATAAAAAGCCTACCTACCCTACCTATTTTTGAAAAGGATGTAACCCTAACCAAACAATTTTTTTTTTAGGCCCTAGTCATATATAAGTTATATCTACAAAAACAATAATCCACGTATGAATTTTATCCTTCTGTCATTCCACATTTGGGGGCAATTAAATAATAATTTAAATTATATAATGCATAGAAGTGGTTAAAATTTCACTGATATCTTTAGTATAAAGCTTTAAAGGTTTAAAACTACATATTAAAACACTCACTTTTTTCTTTCTTCTTTTAACCAACCAACTATAAAAATGGTAGGGTCGATGACTGTTGTGAAGGTAGGGTCGGGTAACCTGAACCAAATGTATTTTTTTAGGCCTCAGATTGATGTATGCAAAGAACTCATTTGAACATTTTTGTTTATTCTCAGGAGACACCACTTTCCAATTGAAGAAGTCCAGTCATAGCAAGAAAATAGCAAAGCAGCTGAAGAAGGAGATTGAGCAGGAGCAAGAAATGAGGAAGACATCGAAAGTTGGATCAGAGGTTCAGAAGGAGGTGGTGCCACAGAAGGCAGATGAAGGGGGAAAAGAAGTGGTCGAGGACAGGATTAAAGTGAGTCAAATGTTTGAAATTATTTATTGGACAGTTTGCCAACCAAGGTGTGATTTTCCATGCATATGCATGTCAGTAAAGGGTTTGTTTAATCATTTAGGTCGATATTGAAACCTGTTAACACATTAACATCTTAGATTTTAAATCTATTGATCACTTTTGGGTTTTTTATTAGCTGCAATAAGCAAACTCCTTGCTTTGTATAAAAAAAAATCTGACCAAAATTGGATAGGATATTTGACCAATGCTATAAAACATACATGTACATTTTCCATAAATATGAAATAAAGACTCCAAATTTCATTCTTCGAAAACAATACCCACAAATATACATTTTAAGGAAACACATTTAATTACATTTTTAGCTTTTATGTCCACGTTTTATTTAATAAAGCATACTTGGTTTTTTTTCTTGACAAAATTGGAATTTCCAATTTTAATCAAAATGACACATTTTTCCCAATCTGAATCAATGGCCACAGACTCTATTTCCAAATAGTGTTAGTACAAATAAAGTAACATAATAGTGTATGTGTAGGGGAATACTATATACATTTTCAGAAGGGCGGCACCCAAGAGCCAATAAAATCACTGGAATAAAATATTTTTAGTCTTGAGTAATTGTTATGGACTTTTTCAGAAACTGCGTGAAGAGCTGCTGACTATGAACGGCGATGAAGCAGTGGCTTTGGAGGATCCGGAGAGTGATGAAGAAGGGACATTTAAGAAGATGTTAAAACGTAAGTGTGTTGTTTAAAAGCTTTCATACTTTTAATGTTAGTCTTTTTGGAGCAAAATAATAAAAAAAGAAAATATGTTCGAAACTTTGTTGTGTTTTCGGAAATATGATTAAAAACGTTTAAACATTAAATGTTTTAAACCATTCATAAAAATCATTTTCAGGGCTTTAGATTTTAAAATAAAAATCTTCCAATATGATACATTTAACGTGTCTGTTTTTCAAAAAAGAAATATTGATCTATTATTGTGGACTTGGTGATCTATGGCATCTTCATCTTGAGTAATGCTCTTTGAAAAGCTACGAACAACATTGAACCATTGACGTCTACCGACTATGAGAATATCTTTTGTGTTTAAATCTTCATCTGTTTATCGGATTAAAAAATATATTCTCATAGCCTTGGTGTCATGGAAGGCGTCAGCATTGTGCAAAAACTTTTGACTTACGGTAAAGGCCTTTTAAGATATTTCATTGAAATTTGGTACATTGTGTCATGTTGCTGAGCATAATAAGCTCTTACAAGGCAAGCCCCATAAATCTTAAACCCAAAATTTTAATTTATAATTGTCAATTTATTCCCCTTTTTGACTGATGAAGAGCAATGTTTCAAGTTGCAAAACTTAGCACACCGTTATAAAGCAAGACCCATAACTCTCATGCCTTAATTATAATTTATTCCCTTTTTGCTCTGAAAAAAATAAAACAAAGGACAAATATAAGTGATATTTGCAAAGTTCTCTTGTAAATCCTAATCACTGTACCGCAGGAGGTGAGATCCCAGATGCAACAACAATTCATCAGATCAGAAAACAGCGTCAGATGGCTCGTGACATGGGTGATTTTATGCCATTGGACGACACCGTTCAGCTTGAGAACAGCAAGTCTCGCCTGATCAGGTTTGTCTAAAATTCAAATTCGAGTTTTAGGTGTGTGTTTATTGAAGGACCACAGTTAAGCTATTGTGGCAATCTTTTGTATTGTTTGCAGTGGCGTGTTTGGCGGTGCCATTGTCCACAGTTGCCTTCAAGGAATTCAAAGAAAATTTGGTTCTTAATGTAACATTATTCTTTTTCCAAAAAAATTATGGAACATTCTTTTTGAACTTCATGTACCAATTTCCTTAGATTTTATGTAATATTCTCCTGAAATATAACGTAAAATTCTTCTTGGACTAAGCAGAGTCAAGCCATTAAAAAGTTATACCTCTCATTTCCATGACAAGAAGGTTGTTGGTTCAACTCAACCAGGGATACATTTACTACTAAGCCTGTGAGTGTCAAAAAAGAACTGGTTTCAACAATGAAAACAAACATATTCCAAAGAAATGTATCGGCCTTTAAATGTCTTCACAGTTCACTGTGGGAGTTTTAAGCTTAGGGCTTTTCCATTTAGACATATAAACCCCGGGTGAAGGGGCTTAGATATTAGAAGCAAATTTACCCTATTGGGGTCCAAATTAGCGAAAAATAGACACCCACCTATATATTATTCAAATAATTGCCTTTCCCCCTGGGGGTTATATGTTTTACTGGAATAGCCCTTAATCAAATTTATATAAACTTTGTCTTGAATTGCAGGGATGATGACAATGATAAGAGCGATGATGAAGATGAGCGTGTGGACTTTGCTGCCAACAAGGACGCCATAGAGAGACAGAGGATCAGGGACAATTTCATGTCTGCTGAACACGGTATGTTGGACTTGGGATTTCCCACTGGTCCTATTTTTATGTCCTGAACCTTAATAAAAAATTGAGAACAGTTCAAAACATTGAAATATCAATATCAGTGATGAATTTCTGTAAAACACTATAAAGCATTTACTATACGTGTAAATATACCGTTATTAGGAAGTGATGAGGGGAGTGACCAGGAGAGAGAGTGGGAGGAACAACAGATTCGGATGGGTGTGTCCGCCATACAGCAGGTACGAGGTTGATTCATTCAAGGCTCATTTGTTTTCCAGGAAAAAAAATATTGTCATTGTCATCTTTGAAGTGCTAAAACTTGGTTTTATCAGAATATCCATTGAATATATTCAAATGAAAATTGACAAACTTGTTTGCCAGAGCCATTATGCGTATGTTTAGCAAGGCCCATAACTCTGGTTTTAATAATTGTTTATAAAATACCCATTGTTGGACTGAAGCAATTAAATGAAAGCGGCATACAGTCTTTCTGTCAGACGACAATGCTGAATAATTCCTGGGATCTGAATGAATTAAAACATAGTAGCCATAATTTTGTCCTACGCAGCTTTAAAGGGGCTGGCCCACCAGAAGAGAAAAAGAAAATTGTAAAATTTTTAAAAAAGTTGACATTGTTGTGTACAACGCATTGAAACTTACTTACTGATGTATCACATCAGATTGAAACATCCATCTTTCGCAGTTTTTGCGCATTTTTCAAATCAGAATTTTTTACGGTTCTCTACCAATTAAATCCTACTATGAGACTAAGTTTAAAAATAGCACCATTATATATATTTATCTGTACTCATAAACCAATACGATTTAAACTGGAAAACAGTTATTTTCTATTTTTAACGGGGAAATACAGATGAATCAGCAACATGGTCGTTGCATTTATTATTTTAACCATGTAAAGTGACCTTATCATTGGCCTTCTACTAGCTCGCATCGACGATTCTAGGCTTTTGAGGAAATACTGTATTTGCTGATTTTTGGACCATATGGTTTCTAGCCCCTTGAATATATTGTCGTATTATGATCTTATCTGTTGTGCATATTTTAGGCATCGTCATCCACCGACTTGTACGGACAGGACGCAGACTCGCAGTCTGGTGATGGAATGTTTAGTAATGGTTTCCACGGCAACCAGGGGTACCCAGGAGCTGGGGATGCAAGGATGAGCATACCAATGACATCTCTGATGACATCAAAGGCGTACGAGAATATCACACTGGAGGGGTTGATTAATCGACTTAAGGATAGGTAGGTTATCTCCTTGTATGGAATTGGCATGTTCAAAATTGAATCTGTTTGTTTATTCAGTTGGGGTTTACAATGTATATTTATCTTTGGAAATGGTTATGTTAGGGCTTGGTTTGATTGTCTGATCATTTACGTCATTTTTACATACGGTAATTGTAATTATATGAAAATGGCTGAAAATAGTTTGCATTAGGCAGAACTTTGTTAGAGTTAACAACATGATTAACGATTTAATGTTGATATATAAGCATGAAATATTTGATGATGTGCTCAAATATTAAAAAGAAAGAAAGTAGAAACAGTTGTTCAAATCTTGTTACACGTACAACAGATCTGAACAGATCACAAGTGTTTCCATAAAACTTCCAGAGCAGTAATGATTTGAAAGTTAACAATGATGACATTAACTATGCTGTTAACTTTAACAAAGCTCTGAGCTATTGGCCTTTTCTTCTGGGGCATATTGTGTACTGCTTTGTCATTTATAACTTAATTAAAAAGACTCTTTTAATCCTTTAAAGCTGCACTCTCACAAATTGACAGTTTTGACCTAAAAAAATCTCGGAATCAGTACCTTCAGTTCAGTCATAGAAGCTAACTCACAATAAAACATATCTCAATTGTTTGGACTTTGGTAAACTGCCAAAAATTTCATTTTTTCTTAAAGCGTTAGTAAGGCTTTTAGCCATAAAACATCAGTTTTCAAACATAAATATGAAAACTGTGACCTGCTCTTTTGTCAGCAGTCTTATGTCACTGGTTTCTTGACATTTAGTAAAAATGATATCATTCTGAGACAAAAAATAAAAAAAGTTGTCAAACAATATGTAAGAGTGCAGCTTTAAACTCATGAAAGTTTTTTTTTCTATGTGTTAGAAGTCATTGTTTTCTTTTCAGGTATATGCTGAGTTCCTGATATACCAGTTTTCTGCTCGGTTTAATGGAAAATATCGTGAATGACACATTTAAATGACCCTCATTCATTCTATCACAAAATGCTCAAGTCTTTATTATTATTTGTTTGTTGTTTTTGATATGGTTTTTCAGACGAGTGTGGTATGTATTGGTAATTTGTTGGTTCTTGAATGGTCTTTAAATTTTTTTGAAGATTCTTTGTAAAGGTTTAACATAGAAACTACTTAAGTACTGAACAGTTTATTAAGAATAATTGACATAACATCGCCATATTTTTTGACATTTCATTTACATAATCATTGATAATTCATTTACCTAATAATTGACATTTCATTTACATTATCATTGACAGTTCATTAACATAATCATTGACCATTCATTTAAATAAAAAATGACATTTCATTTACATAATTATTGAAATTCCAATAACAATCATCAACATTTTGTTAAAATAATCATTAACTCTTCTGTGTACATTATATAACACATAACTGATAAGGGAATAAATATCAACACATTTTTTTACAGATTACCAGATGCTAAAGATTGCTTTATTTTCAGGTTAACTACAATGGAAGAGGTCCACAGGGGTCATAAGCAGGAGGCAGATAAACTTGAACATGATATTGAAGATTCCCAGATGGCGATCGTTAATTGTGAAGCGGGCGCGTCAAAGTTGGAAGAACGCTTTACGTTCTTCCAAGAAATGAGGGGGTATGTTCGAGATCTGGTTGAATGTTTGAATGAAAAGGTGGGTACCTATTTACATGTTGGACGGCCTCTATGTCTTTGATGTTATTTGTGAAAATTCTTAAATTAAATGCTTCGGAAAATATAGGAAATGTCGAGAAGATGTTAAGATAAACTTTGTGACAAAATTTGTTGATGAGCTTTTAATAGGTTAAGTTTGAAGATTAAAACAATGGGAATAATGAATTAGAAAGGTTTCAATACTGCTTTTTACTATACCAACATTTTTGTAAAAAATGTAATATTCCAAATTAAGGAAGCAAAGCTTTGAATTTAAGCGAATATAAATAAATTGCTAAATTTTCATTCAAAACTTTTTAAATGGAGGCCGGATGGTATTTAATTTTTTATAGACGCAAGACGAACCATGAACATGATTGTAAAAATTCTCCCTTTTTACATTTGAATGTTATGCATCGACACTGTAGGTATGAATAAACACTGTTCCCAGAAAGTACGGGTACAATATACAAATACAGACCCTTGTTCAACTCTGTTTTTTGAGTCAATACAATGTAAGGCCTGACGGAAAAAAGAGGGGGCGGGGGGGGGGATGAAAATCCAGTAATTAAATTTGTAGTCACCTAATGTTCAAATTTTGTCACAAAACAAGACAGAAGACAGGGGCCATGTGTCAATGATGAGAGGATTTGCGTGTCATCCTTGCTGTATCTCTTTCTGTATCTTATCTTAACTGTCATTCCTTACAGCTTTTTTCGAAATTCAAAGTTAAAATTTGATTATTTGAAACACATAAGCAAATAACTCTTGATATTTTTTTTAAATTTTGTAATTGCCAACATTTTGAAAATTGGTAAATGGGACAAATTTATTTAGAACTTTCACTTTGTTTTGGAAATTGAATATTTAAATTTCAAAATTGTTTGAGGATCAAAAATTTGTTTGATGTATTTAAAGAAATTATCTATCAGTTTGGCAGTTGCACATGTAATTAGGTACTCCATTTTAACATAATGATATCCACTTGGAACAATCACTGACAAAAATCTACGAATTATAAACCAAAGGCTATTGTAAGAATGACAAAACTTCTAAAAATGCATAAAACTGAAATGATGTTGCAGTAAAAATTGGATGTTTTATCTTGACCATAAAATTGTTCGCAAAAGTTCTAGGAATGTAATTGTTTCATTGGAATATATTGAATTGAATTATATAATATGATGTTGCCTTCTTTTGCAGGTTTATTGTTTGTTAACTTTGAATTTTAAGAATGAAAAATTGTGCTTTTCCATTTAATTGGGCTGAACTACTTTTTTGCTATGATTAAGGTACCAGTACTTTAATTTTGCAATTTTTGTTTTATGTTAAATTAACCATGGGTTTTATAGTTCAGAATTAATATTGAAACCAGGATTGAGAGCTTTTAACATCAGACTATTGTACAGTTTTGAAGATTGTGTTTTTTTGCTTCGTCTTCTGCATAAATAATAGTAGGAATTACCTTGAAATGTATATATAAAAATGACTTTGGAAAAAGTTTCAAAAGTTGTCTGAGACCATTGCCTTATTTTTTTATGAATCCTTCACATTGGAACAGTATTTTTTCAGTATTAACAATTATCAGCTGTTATAAGCCCTTATGAACAATGTATATTAATCACATAAGTCTAAAGCCTTTAATTCTTATGAAGCTATTCTCTTAAACCCGTAGACATGTTTTGAACATGTTAAACACAAAATATTCTTTTCCAGGTGCCAGAGATTAACACTTTGGAAACTCGAATGCACACGCTCTTGAAAAATCGAGCCGCCAAGTTTGCAAGCCGCAGACAACAAGACATTCAGGATCAATGCCAAGCATATATGACAAGTCGGTATCTGTATGTGATACATGGTGCTCATTTGGAGCGCAAAATATATAAGAAATTAAAGAATTTGTAGCTTAAGGCCCCCACTGTCTGTTTCGACCACTAAATTTGTTTATATTTATGAATAAGGAAACTAATTTCCAATCGAAATAACAAGTAATGTTACTTAAAGCCCCACTGTCTTTTTTGACCACTGATTTTGTTTATACTTACGAATAAGGAAACTAATTACTTAAAGCATTATGTCTCTTGAACAATTCTAATCAAACCTCAGGCCTCTGACTGATAGTCAAACATGTCGACAAAACAATAACTTTGTTAAAAACTGTGTTTAACTAACCCACAGAACATTAACTTATATGAATATTGACAACATTGGCTGGGATGATACAATATCTTCCAGAAAATAACATTATTCATGGCTGGGAAAGGTTTCAGAATCATTCCTGAATTCTTTAGTTTAAGAATAATTCCTTTCAAGAATGGATTTAAGAAACAACATTAAAGTAATAGTCAAGTTTTTTTTTAGTTTTTTTTTTGTGATATAGCGACATTACATAACTATTCAGTAAGTTATAAATAAGCCTTGATCAATTCGTGTCAAATATTGCCTTATTTTGTTAATTCAATGAAATGGTGGGTGGGTTTTAGTGTCCTAATTTTGCATCATGCAAATTGCATCTATAACTTATTGTAGTATTGAAAGGCATAATGAATTTAGAAACACTTTAGGATCGAGCTGCGTAAAATATTTCATATATATTTACTTATATATATAAAAATACATGTTAACTGGATACCGTTAGGAAAAGGAATTGAAACCTTATTTATAAACAAAAAAATTCAAGAATAAATAAGTGAAATAGTTTTTTTATACCTCGATCTGACATTGTATATATAAATATATGTACATAATTCTTTTGGCAATACCAGTAAATAATGCTGTTCATGTTACAGATAAGGCTAAAGTGGTCGTTGATAAAGAAGATGCTGCACGACAACGTAGGATTGCAGAAAGAGAGGCTCGAAGGTGTGTGATGACAGCGTTTTTCGTTTCTTCTTTATGAATAGCAACATGATATGCATAAATCTATGATTTGTTTACATGTAAAAATTGCTATTATTATTATTATACCATTTTGCAGCTGTGACTTATAATTATGCTTAATACACTAAGAAATGGAGGAACAGTTCTTTAAATCGAAATCACTATGTTGAACTCCGTTTTCTCGATGTTCTAGTTATGTCAAACTTTATTTGAATGTGTTGGGTTTAGTTATACATGTTTTGTTTATTTTGTATATTTTATCAAAATGTTCGTTATCGAAGTATTTCCCAAGGTCCCAACGACTTAGTGAGTTTTGACTGTAGAAGAACAAACAATTTCAGTGTGTTATGTAATTAACCATTTTCAAAGCCTTGTTGTAAAGAAAGGATGAAGGTACTAATCTCTAATTTCGATGTCTGTTTCAGGGCCAGACGTCGGCGTGCTCGTGAAGGGAAGAGTATATCTGGACACAATGAGGGACTCTCATCAGACGATGAGGAAAACCAGTCTGAAATATCAAAATATAACCAAGAAAGAGGTGGAGATTTATACACTATTGATAAAATCAGAGAGATACATAGATTATTTTGAGGAAAACCAGACTGAAATATGAATCTAAGAAAGAGGTGGAAATTTATCCACTATTTCTACTTCTGCCATAGGGGACATAGACTTTGTTACAATGGGGGGTTGTGTGATAATTTTCTATGCAATCTGGTTAATGTTTTACTTCTGAAAATGGGAGATCTGATAGAGGAGATAAATTAGACATAAACAATAAATATGATACATTGTCTAGGCCCTTTAAAGGTTGATAAAAAGCCAAATAGATAAGCTTTCTATACTTTTTAAACAGTTTTTTAAATAAGTTAGACTTTTTACAAATTTATGATCTTCTGTTGCATTGTATCTTTTTACTTTCAAAAAATTGATTTCCAATTTAAGGCATATATTCCAATTGTTAAATTTTGGTGTTAAATGTGTGTCTATATTTTCTGCTTCATTGAGTATTTATTTTGGGTTTCATATTATAAAGGCAGTGTATTACATATTAGCTGTCAGAAGGATATTGTATTTTATTTTGTACATCTTTTCCGAATTGCAGACGATATTCTTGAACGCGCCGAGCAGGTATTCGAAGATGTGGTCAACGATTTCAGCGACACTGATTGTGTGCGAGAACGGTTTTCTGCATGGAGAAATCAGTACGGGGAATCGTACACGGAGGCGTACATTAGCCTGTGTCTACCGAAACTAGTTAACCCATTCGTCAGGCTGCGACTCGTATCTTGGAACCCCTTTCAGGTAGGGTAGAAAATTTTAGTAAGTAAATGTAGATTAATATTCATCTGACAATCAAATAAGATATTAGTTAATGTATGTTTTTTAATATCTCTTAGGTCCTTATGGTGATTTGTTACTTTTGTCTCCTTTAGCAAAAATTAAAAAAAAAACATGAGTCTTACAGAAAATGCATAGTAAACATTCGGAAAATTTAAACAAAAAGATTCTGGCTTACAGCCTTTGTGTCAAGTAGCACGTTGAACAGATCAGAGAGTATGGCATAAGGGTTATCCCTGTTGGAAGTGCTCTGAGTTGGTAAACAATTGACCCATTGATTGTGGTCACGTTTTGATTTAAGTTTCAATTCTGTTTTTTCAGGAGCAATGCAAGGATATAGAAGAGATGCGTTGGTTTGATTCGTTGCTTTTCTTCGGCTTCGAGGAGGGTGAAACTGCAGATAAGGACAATGAAGATATCAAAATTCTTCCAGCTGTTGTGGAGAAAGTTGTTCTACCAAAACTTACATGTAACTAGTCTAAGCAATTAGAACTTATTTAACATCAATACATACGCATGTATAACAAACATAAATTTTGAGTGATAGACCTTTAAATGCTTACTAATAATGCATTTATGGAATTTTTTTACTGATAATAAGGTTGTAACCGATATTTAAGGGCTGAAAACGCACAAATATTTAATGACTGGTGAGTCCTTAAAGATTAATAGTGATCAATGATTGTCTCATTAGGTAGAAATACCGTGTTCACCTTTCTCTCAAATTAAACATGGTATCCTTCATATGAACCATTGTTTTCGATATTTATTCCTCCTTTATTTATTCCTCCTTTTCGGTAAATTAAAACAATTGTATTAATTATGGTAGTGCTAATTTGGGAGTAATAGTGCATCTTTTATGTTTTGAATATCATGAATTATAATCTTGTCTGTTTAATCAAAAGAGGAAAGAGTTATTTTTTTCCGAGGAGCTTTTTTCTGGAAAAATCTTGCATATAACAATTTTAAATCATTCAATCAATCAAGGGCTTTTCCATTTTAAACAAACAACTGCCCAGGAAGGCACTTTCAAATTGGTCGAATCCAATTTAGCAATTGAATTACTGTAAAAAGGTCAAACACAAATCAGAACCCAATCATTTAGAAGTTCTTCATCTTTTCTTTCTGGGCTATTTCATTCAAATCCAACCCGGGATGGCAAAATAAGTTCTTAGCTTTAAAGTCTTATTTAAACCCAATTTCACAGAACACAAATTACTTGGTTCCAATGATCTTGTTTTGCTTAAATAGTGCCAATAATTTTGGTGTACAGCTATCATTATGCAGCAATTGTCTAAAAGAAATAAAAAGAGATGTTATTATCAGATAATTCCCATTGAATAACAGGGCATGCAATTGTCTGATAAAAATCATTACCTCGAATGATTCCCCCCCCCCCCCCCCAAATGGTGATATATGGTGTTCTGATATGAGAAGCGAACAAAATTTATTGACCACCTACCAGTCCAGTCAGATCATTGCAACAAAATATTTGGTGAAGGATGGGCCCAGAATTACTTAATAAGGCAGAAACAAGGAAAAACATTCTATATAAATTTTAAGTTCTAATTTTAATATACCGTAACAGTTTCAACTTTCAGATATAAATATTGTCAAAGGATTCACTGTGGCAAAATAAAATGAAAAAAAAACAACAAGTGATACATAGAAAAAACTAAATGATTTCGACAGAATTGAGAAGGGACATTTTAAATTAATATGACAGAATTGAGAAGGGACATTTTAAATAAATATGACAGAATTGAGAAGGAATCTTTTAAGCCAATCCTATGTTTCTCTTCCGTAATCATTATGTTACCTTTTCCACAGATCTTGCAGAGAATGTATGGGACCCCCTCTCTACCGCACAAACCTGTAGGCTTGTAAATTTGACACAAAAGCTTTTACGTGACTACCCAACAGTGAACGGAAGCTCCAAAAATACACAGGTATGGAATCATGTAAAGATAAATGACATCTACGTTGAATTTTTTTTTGCAGTCAATCAAATAAAACTGGTTAATTCTTTATTATTTTTTTTTAGAAATTGAAATATGTTTTCATGAAATGTGTCATATAATTAAATCCAAAATGTAATATGTTTTTGAAGTTGTGTAAATTTATGTAATACATTGTTACCTTTAAAGATACTTTAATTATATCATGTGCTCCTATTTATGTTATGATGTTAATAATTATGCCCCCCTTCAAAGAAGAGGGGTATATTGCTTTGCACATGTCGGTAGGTCGGTAAGTTGGTCGGTCCGTCCGTCGGTAGACCGAAGCTTGTCCGAGTGATAACTCCTGGACGTATGGTCATCAAATTGACATGAAGGTTGGGCCTTACCAGTAGATGACCCCTATTGATTTTAGGACTCATCGGGTCAAAGGTCAAGGTCACAGTGACCTTTAATGGTAAAATAATTTTAAAGCTTGTCAGAGTGGTAACTCAACAATGCCTAGACCTATGGTCATTAAACTTGATATGGGAATTGGGCCTGACCAGTAGATGACCCCTATTGTTTTTGGGGTTCATCGGGCCAAAGGTCAAGGTCACAGGGACCTTGAATGGTAAAAGGTTGTCCTAGTGATACGGTAACTCAACAATGCCTGCACCCATGGCCCTTATACTTGACTTGGAGGTTAGGCCTGACTAGTAGATGACCCCTATTGTTTTTGGGGTCATCAGGCCAAAGGTCAAGGTCACAGTGACCTTGAATGGTAAAAGGTTGTTGGTTTGATAACTCGACAATGCCTGCACCCATGGCCCTCAGACTTGACTTGGAGGTTGGGCCTGACCAGTAGATGACCCCTATTGTTTTTGGGGGTCATCGGGCCAAAGGTCAAGGTCACAGTGACCTTGAATAGTAAAGGGTTTTACGAAGAGATAACTCGACAATGCCTGCACTCATGGCCCTCAAACTTGACTTGGAGGTTGGGCCTGACCAGTAGATGGCTCCTATTGATTTTAAGGGTCATTGGGCCAAAGGTCAAGGTCACAGTGACCTTGAATGATAAAATGTTGTCCAAGTGATAACTCTAAATTGCCTGCACCCATGGCCCTCAGACTTAACTTGGAGGTTGGGCCTGACCAGTAGATGATTTGAGGGGTCAAAGGTCAAGGTCACAGTGATCTTGAATGCAAACTCGACAATTCCTGGACCTACAGTCATCAAACTTGACATGAATGTTGGGCCTGACCAGTAGATGACTCCTCTTGACTTTTGGGGTCATCAGGCCAAGGTCAAGGTCACAGTAACCTTTACTCAAAAAAGTAAACAAATTTCATGAGTCATTGGGTCAAAGGTCAAGTTTACAGTGACCTTGAATGCGAAAATGCTTCGAGTGATAATTCAACAATGCCTGCACCCATGACCCTCAAACCTGACTTGGACCAAGTTGTGTCTGACCTGTAGATGACCCCTTATGATTTTAGGGGTCATTGGGTCAAAGGTCAAGGTCACAGTGACCTTGAACGTAAAAAGTTTGTCTGTGTGATAACTTGACAATGCCTGCACCCATGGCCCTCAAACTTGACATTTAAGTTTTTGGTGACCAGTTGATGACTCCTATGGATTTTGATGTCATAGAGTCAAAGGTCATGGTCATAACACAATTTATTTTATCATTTATGTACATGTGCTGCTGTGTGACTAGAAGTCGTCAAAACAAATATGATGGCTGCCGATTTTGACATTTTTTCAGTGTGTCTAATATATGCTATTATTGGTATTAAGGTTATTCCTTAAATCTTTCTCATATTTTTTTGCCTCCATATATGATAGCATCCTTTATATATTGATCTAAGGTACTTGTAATATAGGTTATTAATGAGCATGACTTTTCCAGGCTCTGCTCAGAACTCTAGTGTTGAGAATGAAAAAGGCCTTAGATGATGATGTCTTCATGCCTTTGTACCCAAAAACGTAAGTTGCTCAGTAAATACTTCCCTCTCTTCTGAATTGAAACCTTTTATCCTGCTAAATGAAATATATAATATATGATAAGGCCGAAAAAGCCTTCCTACCCTACCTGTTTTTGAAAAGAATTTAACCCTAACCAAACCATTTTTTTGGCCTGACCAGAAAATACCAAGCTGTGAGCATATATTTTGTTGTACATTTTGGTTCTTCAAAATCATGATTTTGCCCTTTAAAGGTTTCAGATAGGCTGCCCCCTGCCCTTTTTTTGGTTGCCCCTTTCTGCTTTAATGTGACTAACATGGTCACCTGTTTTTCTTAACAGAATTTAATGCTTATGATAATTAAATATTGTTTCTGTTTTGTGAAGGAAACTTACTGATGATTATCAATACAAACAAACTTTACATATCTGACTGTTGAAAGTTAAAATTACTTCAGTTCAATATTATTTTTAACCCTTAGGCTGCTGATGGCGATTTTAAAGGCTTTGCAAACGGCTTGGAACCAGACCAGACACCGAGTAACATGGCGTCTGGTCAGGTTCCAAGCTGTTTGCCACTCAGTCAATATATCCCAAAAGTTTTAAGTAAATTCAAAGAAATTTAGAATAAACCAGACAACATTTTTGAGCAGACGACAATTTACCCAGCATGCAAAGGGTTTTAATATTTTCTGGCCAAACTATAATAGTTTAGTTCTTCCCAGCACGATAACGAGTCTTTTTCTCCCATTTTACCATGCCCTTTTTCTGCAGCACCCTGCCCTTTTTAAAGGAAGGCTAAACTATACTTTTTACAAATGTCTCAGATGAAGAAATTGCAAAAAAAAGAAAGCGATTAATAACATTTCTGTATATTAAAAATACATGTACATTCTTTGTAGCTGATTATCCTTAATGCCTGACCCTGACCCAGTTTTGAAGGTTTTATTATAGAAATGGACCCTAAATGGCCCTGAGCCAATAAACAAATACATAGAAAATTGGCCCCTACTGTGACACCAGTGCAATTAGCAGGAGATGCACAGCAGGGGATTATCATGCCAAGCATTCCTTAAACTAGGCCTTTAACCTAAAATGTATCTTGTTTTCAGTGTTCTTGAAAACAGGAATTCGGGACCAAGTGTCTTTTTCCATAGGCAATCATGGACTTGTATCAAGGTAGGAGTTTTCATTATATTGACCTTTTTTATCTATCTTTTTTTTAATTTGTTAAGTCTTTCAGGTATAAACTTCAAACTTCAAATACAGATAGATCAAATTAAGGGGAAGTGCAGTTCACAGGAACCATAACTCTAGCTGCAGTATTTCTTTAGTAATTGCCTTTTATTATTTTACATTGTTAGCCCGTGTCAAATTCAAACAGTATAAACTTCACCTTACCACAAGCGATAACAATGAAAAATAATATTCATATTTAAAAGGCCAAGCATAACGTATTAAAATTTTATAAAAATGTTAATTTCAAGGCGTAACACTGTTTTTCGAGTATTTCCTGCATTAACTGTTATGTTTAAAAAAAGTTCCGTGACAAAATTTATCAAACAGATTCTGCCCACACCCACAGCTGTATGGTCTTACATGTGTACTCTTAGGCAGCGTAAGGTTTATGACTATTGAAACGAGGCCATGGAATAGGATAATTATTACCACAAGCTTTCCGCTCTGCCTGAGACTGCTTCATCATGCTATTACAAACTGTTTAAAGCTGCTTTCTCACAGATTGCCATAGTGGCAACTTTTTTATATTTTTTTTTCTTGGAATGAGCCAATTTCCTCATGAATGTCTGGAAACCAGTGATATAAGACTGCTTATCAACGGTCGAAAATGGCTACAAGCGATGAAAGCGCTTTAAGAAAAACGAGTTTATCGGCATGAAGAATCAATAATCGACCGTAAATATGAAAAAAATGTGATCTGATTTCTTATCAGCAGTCTCACTGGTTTCCAGACATTCACGCAAAAAATTGTCTTATTCCAAGATAGAAAATAAAAAAAAATGTGTCAAAATTGTCAATCTGTGAGAGTGCAGCTTTAACTATTATAGCAAAACTATGAAACTCAAACTGGTATGTCTTGATTTCAGCTTCTTGGACATTTTCTCTCCTGGAATGGGATTGTTTCCAACAAAATTCTGCAGGGCCTAGCATTGGACGGTCTTCTCAATCGCTACATCTTGCTGGGCCTACAGACTGCACCTTTTAATCAGGAGACCCTACAGAAGTGTCAGGCCGTGAGTGAGATTATCAATTATTGTGTGGTTTTACAGTTTGGATCAGTGCTTATAAAATTTTGATTTCTCAAACAGTCTGAGCACGTGTCTATCGTCTTAGCTGTTGGATTTCAGACTGATTTACTGTTACTGACATCGGTCCGGCATGGTCAATATCAGTCCAGACCGCCAAATTGTCGGTTCTTATAAGCCCTGGTTTGGATGTGTAGTTACATGTGAATTGTAGTACAATTGTAGGTTTGGATCAATGATTTCTACCTACATTTGTACATGAAGGAAAAGAAACCTATCAATTAAGGATTCATAGATTGTAATACCTACAAAAAATACATTAATTTCACCATTAAAGCTGACAATATTTAAAACTATCAGCAAGGTCTGATATTTACTGTCCATATAGGTCTAAATCTAAACATGTATTGTTAAAGCAAAAAAAAAAATCAACATTATTGGTGTAGCAGGTGGGTTGAGATTTTTTGCTTGTTTTCTGCAAGGATTCCCATCAATTAAAGGGAAATAACTTTGTTCTAACTTCCTGTCTATGTGTTCCAGGAGTTATAACCAAAAAACGAAACAACCTGATCCTTTCAAAGGAATGGCATCATAAATATGAGTTGTTCCCCTTTGATAGAATTTTGCAATTGGCTTAGGCAGGACGCAATATAAGATGCATTATTATGATTTCCAGATTGTATCCACATTCCCAAAGCCCTGGTTTGAGGAGCTGCAAGAGGAGAAGACGATTCCCCAGCTGGAAAACCTCTGCAGGTTCCTCTGTTTTGCATCGCAACTCCTAGATAAGGCTTCACTTACTTCATCCGATATGCAGAAACGTGAAATGAGGTAGGAGCATTTCTTGTTTAGTTGCAGCACAGGAGCGAGTGCATTACAAGCTTTTCTGTTTGTCAGAAATAAGAGTCAAAACTATGGTGATAGCTAGTGGTGTTCTGATGATCAATTATTATTAAAATTGGATTGGTTGGGCAAAAATGGACAACAATCGACATTATTTGGTCATAATCAATCATCGATTCAACTGGGGAGTTGTTTTTCTTCTTTCCTTACGTTATTTGCAATTGAATTATTTTTGCACTTTTCTCTTTTGAGTTCATTTATTTTATTTTATCAAGGCGTATGATTGAAGTTATTTAATGTTGTTGTTGCATAGGAACTGAACACTACCAAATAGTGTTCAGTTCCTATGCAACAACAACATTAAATAACTTCAAACATACGCCTAACTTGAGCATAGTTAAGGATTATTAGTTTTTGTACATGAATAAAACTATAATCAAGGTGTTGTCAAAAAATGATTGTACTGTCCACATTTGGTTTCTTGAGTGGAACTGATTACTGATATTCAAACTGGAACCAATTCTCAACACTAATGATATCTTTGGTGGTATATGTTGACGTCATTGACATCTTTTGCAACAGCTCGCAAAAACATAAACCTTTTTCATAACTCTCAAACAGCTCAAGATATTCAAAGACGCTTGATACACATGTAACAAGGACCATAGATAACTCTGCCGATAATGATTATTGAGTTATGTCCCTTTTTTAATAAAAACAAAACTGATGAGTCAACATCTTGCAGTTTTTGATTAAAAATTTGGTAAATTTTGAAGACAGTGCAAAACAATTATATATTTACATCTGCAGCCATTTGTATAGAACTGGTTCACTATTTGGTTTGGTCAAATTCAGACATGATGTATATTGATAGGTTAATATTTATCCAATAATAACCACGAACCAATCAAATTGTTATAATGAGAAAAATAGACAAAAAATAACCATTATTACTTCTTTATCAAAGTTTTTTACAATTTACTGCTGCAGACAGAAGGATACATGAATACAAGTATTATTTTAAGAAAATTGACCATGCAGTGAAATGCATTCAGAAAGATGATGATAACGTAAAACTAAGAGTTGAAATCAATCGGTTTTATGTTTCTAGTATTTTAGTTTTTATTTGAAGTATACAAGTATTGATTTTTGACAACTTCAACTACGACCTAAAAAAATACATTTGGTTAGGGTTACCCTTACCCTACCTACAGAATAGGCCCCGTTTTTCTAGTCGGTTTGAAAAAAAAAAATGAAAAACTTTTTTTTAATCGCTTTTCAATATGTAGTTTAAAGGGACTGTACACCAGATTGGCACCAAAAAAAGTTTTTTTCTGCAACAAATCTCAGGACAATTATTTAATAAATCATAATTGTAAAAAAAGAGTACCAAAATGTAAAAAATAATTGTGTCAGAGACCGGTTCCGAACCTGTGTCGCCAAAACTGCAGTCCAGCGTCGTATCCACTGAGCTACGACGGCTTACTCTAATTGGGTGACATAATTAAGCTATACACCTACCTCGGTAATATCACATGATAACACCGACTAGCCAATCACGCATAAGGAATGAATTCTACCTGGTAGACATACCCAGTAATCTTTTTTTATGGAAAAATACGAAATAACTGCTTAACTCAAATAAATTGTTAACTATGTGGTACCTCAGTTAGTAAGTTTCAATGAACTTTACACATCGATGCCAAGTTTATGTCAGTTTTCGACAATTTTCTTTTTTTTCTCACTATTTTATCATATGGAGTACAGCCCCTTTAAAACTAGAAATGCTTATGCAAAAGATAACTTAAACACCATTCTCCAATGATGAAAATGACATTCTTATATAAAGCCTAAAAAAAAGCCTAGCTACCCTACCTATTTTTTGAAAAGGATGTAACCCTAACCAAAAAATATTTTAGGCCTAAAAAAGAAATTTATTTGGTGTTAATGTGACTTTTATTTTAGTTATGTTTTTAAAAGGTTGGGTATTTGAATTTTCCCATGACTATATTTTAACCAGAATGCAAATCCTTTAATCTTGAATTATTTTTAGAGAAATACATTCTGTTTGTTTTTTTCTCTCAATATTTCTTTTCAAATGCATATATTTCTTTATCTTTCAGGGAACAACAGAAACAGATTCGAAAGTTGCTCGTCACCATCCACGCCCTGGACTACACAATGAAGCTCTCAGAGAGTGGCAGCCTTAGATGAGCAAGAGCGGTCTTTTCTTAGTGAATGGATTATGCTTGTTGAATGAACAATTTAATGTCTGGTGCAGATGATTTTTAAGTGTAAAGGTAGTAATGATCCTAGATGGATATTGGTTGTATCATACCAAATCTGAAATCAGTTGAATCGTTGCAGTTGGCAACATCGGAAATCAGTCGAATTGTTGCAGTTGGCAATATCAACTTTGTTTTCAACTTAAATTCTAGCCTAAGTTTAACTCACAGAAATCTCAACTATTATGGTAAAAATACACAGAGTGACACTAACATGATTTCAAATGATTGCTTAGATCTTTAATTAAACGGGCACCAGCCTCAAATATCTCAATCTTAAATGGTTTTTAAGGTTCAGGATCAAATCTGAAGTCCGGATTGAAAGCCTTTTACTTCTGACTATTATACAGTTGTAATGATCTTTGTTATTGCTAGGACATGTGCATCAAAACATCTGGAAGTACATTGAAATGAATATATATGACCTTGGAAACAATTTCAAAAGGAGTCTTAGTCCCTTTACCCTGCTTGGGCATGAATTCCTGATACTAATACAGACCCCTCTGCTATTTTTTCAAGATAGACATTTATCAGCTGTAAGAACCCCTGAACTTAAATCTTAAAAACTATTTCAAAGATGACCTTTATGTTATTTGAATTTTATTTTGTCGGTAAAATTGGAACTTGGCTAAAGGAGAATAAAGAGTAATCCATATATACGCCCGCTAAAGTTTAATTGAATAATGGAGATATTATATATTAAATATAAAAGGTGATGTTAGCAACACCATTGTTCTTTGGAATATGGTATGAAGTATTCCAGGAATCCTTATTTAGTATTGAAATATAATTCATGAAGAATCATTGTTAATTTTAGAGCATACATTTTAGTTGTAAAACTGGGTACTCTAGTATTTACTTCTATTGTTGTCATGTGCTGTATCATCCTGGAAATAAAGTGTGATACAATGATGTGCTTGTTGATTATCTGAACTATTGTTGAAATATTGTAGTTAGGTGTCCCAATTTATAGTGTGTATATGAAGCATGTGGTAGTCACGTAATGAGTACAGATACATATACCGATGATTTTTTTTAAATTTACTAATAGTTATGTGTTTGACAAACCAAGTACAGTAGTATTTGAATTGCAAAACCTGAGGAAGATGTGTTGTTACGTGTGTCGGTTGCGATGTGAGACATCAGTGAGTAAGATTCAGCACGTTGTACAATACGATATCAATTTTATGTACTAAGCTTTTGACAATTTTCCTTATTGCAATTGTTTCATATGTAGCCAATTGTATGAAAGTGGATAATTCTTTGTTTTGATCCAAGATAGCCGAATCATTTATTGATTGGTTAATATTTTTTCCAATAATTACTATAAACCAGTCAACTCATATAAATTATCAAACTAACCAAAATATTTTTATACAATTGTCTGGTGTCTAGTCCCTGAAAGAAATTCAGGTCCAGTTTGGTGATAGGTAATGTCTGGTCAAAAAGAAAGCCACCCAGCCTATTGTGGAATACTGGTTAAGTCTTTAGTTTGTTGAAAGTAGACCAAAATTTTCATTGATTGGTCAATATTATTCAAATAATATGTATTAACCAATCGGATCGGTTTAATGAGTCAACCTGTCGACACTTATCAACGTATGACACACTTCGCTCCAGCAGCCTATTGTGAAATACTGGTTAAGTTTTTTGTTTGGATAAAGTTGGCAAAATATTTATTGATTGGTCGATAGCAATCCAAAATTTACCAAACTATGTTTGATATGCAAAGTAGCCAAAAGTTCACCTACGGTCAACTTCTCACAGCATGCAATGATATGAAAGTTCGACAAGTTATCTACATGTAAACAGGTACCATATCTATTGGCTAGTTTTCACATTTAACGGATCTGATTGGATAATGGAAATGACTGGATAAATATTGACTAGTCAATAAATATTGTGGGTAACTTTAATCTAGTTTTCACATTTAAAGGATCTGATTGGTTTTAAGTAATGATTGGATAAATATTGACTAGTCAATAAACATTGTGGCTTACTTTGACCTAGTTTTCTCATATAAATGATCTGAATGGTTAATAGTAATGTTTTTAAAAAAATATTGACTAGTCAATTAACATTGTGGCTTACTTTGACCTAACCAAAGAATAACCATTGTTATACAACTGCCTGCAGGAACATGAGACTTGTGAATCCTTCTGTTTAGTGAAGTTAACCAAAAATGCACTGATTGGTCAATATGTATCAAATACTTACTGTTGACTCATATTGCATTTATGAGTAAAAATAGCCAAAATATAACATACGGATTACTTATCCAGTTTTTAGCTCACCTGAGCAAGAAGTGCTCAAGGTGAGCTATTGTGATCTGTTGAAGTCGTTCGTCGTCAACAATTTGACAGTTAACACTCTAGAGGTAACAATTTGGGCACAATCTTAATGAAACTTGGTCAGAATGTTACCCTCAATAAAACCTTGGACGAGTTCGATATTGGGTCATCTGGGATTAAAACTAGGTCACCAGGTCAAATCATAGGAAAAGCTTGTTAACACTATATAGGTCACATTTATGACTGTATCTTCAGGAAACTTGGTCAGAATGTTAATATTAATAATCTCTAGGTCAAGTTCGAATCTGGGTCATGTGCGTTTATAAACTAGGTCACAAGGTCAAATTGAAGGGAAAGCTTGTTAACACTCTAGAGGTTACATTTATGGCTGTATCTCTATGAAAGTTTGTCAGAATGTTTATATTAATAATCTTTAAGTCAAGTTTAAGTCTGGGTCATGTGCGGTCAAAAACTAGGTCACCAGGTCAAATCATAGAAAAAGTGTTAGCACTCTAGAGATCACATGTATGACTATATGTTCATGAAACTTAGTCAGAATGTATATATTGATTAGCTCTAGGCCAGGTTCGAATCTTGGTCATGTGCGGTCAAAAAGTAGGTCACCAGGTCAAATAATAGGAAAAACATGTTAACACTCTAGAGGCCACATTTATGACCATATGTTCATGGAACTTGAACTGAATGTTATTCTTGATGATCTTTAGGTAGGGTTTGAAACTGGGTAATCAGAGGTAAAAAAACCAGGCCACTAGATCAAATCATAGAAAAACTTTGTAAACACTGTTGATGTTACATTGTCTCTTTGATCACCATGAAACTAGGTCAGAACGTTTGTGTTTATGAAGTCTATGTCAAGTTTGAAACTGGGTAAACTGAGTTCAAAAACTAGGTCACGAAGTCAAATCATAGAAAACATTGTAAAAACACTGTTGAGGCCATATTTTCTACCTAATCTATATGAAACCTGGTCAGAATGTACTTATTACAGCAAGGTAAGGTTTGCAACTGGGTAATCCGTGATATTAAAAAAATCATCCGTGATATTAAAAAAAACTAAGAAGGATTTAAGTAATATATTTTTTTTTATTCCAGCAGGTATAAATGTTTTGATTTCATACCTCATGATTATTGAATTGGATCAGGTGAGCGATACAGGGCCTTTAAGGCCCTCTTGTTTGCAATTATGTCTAGTCTTATAAAGGGAAACTTGTGAACATTTTTAGAAGCCACATTTCTACCCAGCCTTAACGAAACTTCGTCAGAATGTTTCTCCCTAATATTAAGGGGTTCGATGTTTGGTCATGTTCGGTCAAAAAGGAGGCATGTAGTCAAATATTATAAACCTTTCAGTTTATATACGTTAGATGCGTCTACGTTATCTTCATACAACCTTCAACTTGGAAGAACGTTAGAAGTCCAGTTCAAGTTGAATGATCCGTTCAAAATAAGGTCCACATTTCGATTTTTCGAAAAGTCATAAACACGGGAAGATTGATCTTCTGCTCTTATATTAATGATTTTTGGTTGGAATGCGTATGTTGGTCAAGTTCGAATATGGTTTGTCTGATCAAAAATCTTGCGTAGGTCATTAGGAAAAAAATCAACACATTGTTTAACACGAAAGGGATATTCATTCGGCCATTTTTATCGAAATCCACCTCGGGTTTATGTTTGTACATTTGCAGAAGTAGAAGGTAAAATTTTGAATTATATTATTTATTAAATGTAGCAGTGTTTTAGCTTGCATTTGTATATCTAAGGCCTAAAAAAAATACATTTGGTTCGGGTTACCCGACACTACCTACGGAATAGGCGCCGACCCTACCGTTTTTATAGTCAGTTTGAAAAAAAAAATGAAAAAATAATATTCTTTTTTTTTTTATTGGTTTTTAAATATGTAGTTTAAACCTTTAATGCTTATACAGGAGTTAACTTTAACACCATTCTCCAATGATGAAAATGACATTCTTATATAAAGTCTTGTAAAAAAATAAAATAATAAAAAGCCTACCTACCCTACCTATTTTTGAAAAGGATGTAACCCTAACCAAACATTTTTTTAGGCCTAAGTTTTAATTGATAGCCAATGAAGTGTATGATTGCAAACATAATTAAAATTCGCGAGGGTTAAGTAATAAATATTAGCTGCTAAATTGAAATTACTACGCGATCTACTTGCAGCGTAGTTAAAGTGTACCGATTTCTGACATTGTAAACCGTTCATTTACATCCGAGGTTGTTTTCGGTAAAAATGGCCGAGGAGCTCCAAATGAGAGATATTTTCTTCTCGGTGGTAGAGAATCATGGTCAAAATGCATTCGGAACTCCTCGGCCATTTTATCGAAAACAACCTCGGATGTATGCCGGTACATCAGTTGAAGTAGTTCGTAAATTTTTGAATTATATCATTAGTTAAATGTAGTGTTTTAGAGTTGCATTTATTGATCTAAGTTTAAATTGATTGCCAATGAAGTAAATTATTGCAAACATCATTAAGATTCTCAAGAGTTAAGTCATAAAGTTTACACGCTAAATAAAATTACTACGCGATCTACCTGCAGCGGACTTAAACGTACCACTTTTTGAGTATGTAAACCGTCCTTGGCATCCGAGGTTGTTTTCGATAAAATGGCCGAGGAGTTCCGAATGGGTCAAAATGCTTATGGTTAAATTCGACTATAAGTCGTGCAGAAGTTAAGCCACTTTGTTAAATACAGATCGAAGGACTTTTAATAAGCTATTTTGAAAAATTAGTATATAGATGATAATTGTTTGTTTCAGTGTAAGATCGTAATCTATTTCACCGAGCGAGCACCAAAAGCTATACATGTGTCATAAGTGGCGTATTCCTGTGAGCTTAATACGGCCTTCATGCATGCTTGATTTAATGTGGGCCAGGTAATTGAGAACGGTTTCCTTATGCCATTCTTTAAACATAATTATTAATCATGTTTCGTTCGTCTGAAAAATGTCTAGGTATTGTGAAATGCTTTTGTTCGGAATAGTGACTCATATTTACGTCCTGGTTACAAAAGTGCATATAGATATAATTTATCACAAAACCACAAGAAAACGTTAGTGTCAAACCTTGCGGTATTTTAATCCCTGTGCTGGGTAGAGATATGCCCACGTTTGAGGTTATGTATGTATGTTTAAGGGACCAGACACCAAATGATACAATTGCAAGGATTTTATTGTCAACGGACACTTACATGAAATTGAGATCGTTTTGTACAAAATGTACGCAACGGTTCGAAAAGCGCAAACGGCCGTATTTGGCGCTCCCTTGGTGGCATACAAGCAAACGGTTAAATACGGTGCTCCCTTGGTGGCATACAAGCAAACGGTTATATACCGCGCTCCTTTGGTGGCATACAAGCAAACGGCCGTATTTGGCGCTCCCTTGGTGGCATACAAGCAAACGGTTATATACGGTGCTCCCTTGGTGGCATACAAGCAAACGGTTATATACGGTGCTCCCTTGGTGGCATACAAGCAAACGGCCGTATTTGGCGCTCCCTTGGTGGCATACAAGCAAACGGTTATATACGGTGCTCCCTTGGTGGCATACAAGCAAACGGTTATATACGGCGCTCCTTTGGTGGCATACAAGCAAACGGTTATATACGGTGCTCCCTTGGTGGCATACAAGCAAACGGTTATATAAGGTGCTCCCTTGGTGGCATACAAGCAAACGGCCGTATTTGGCGCTCCCTTGGTGGCATACAAGCAAACGTCTATATACGGTGCTCCCTTGGTGGCATACAAGCAAACGGTCGTATTTGGCGCTCCTTTGGTGGCATACAAGCAAACGGTTATATACGGTGCTCCCTTGGTGGCATACAAGCAAACGGCCGTATTTAGCGCTCCCTTGGTGGCATACAAGCAAACGGTTATATACGGTGCTCCCTTGGTGGCATACAAGCAAACGGTTATATACGGTGCTCCCTTGGTGGCATACAAGCAAACGGCCGTATTTGGCGCTCCCTTGGTGGCATACAAGCAAACGGTTATATACGGTGCTCCCTTGGTGGCATATAAGCAAACGGCCATATTTGGCGCTACCGTTTGTATATTACAACCAAACGGTTATATACGGCGCTACCTTGGTGGCATATATGCAAACGGTTATATACGGCGCTTCCTTGGTGGCATACAAGCAAACGGTTATATACGGCGCTCCTTTGGTGGCATATATGCAAACGGTAATATACGGCGCTACCTTGGTGGCATATATGCAAACGGTAATATAAGGCGCTACCTTGGTGGCATACAAGCAAACGGTTATATAAGGCGCTACCTTGGTGGCATAAAAGCAAACGGTTATATAAGGCGCTACCTTGGTGGCATACAAGCAAACGGTTATATAAGGCGCTACCTTGGTGGCATAAAAGCAAACGGTTATATAAGGCGCTACCTTGGTGGCATAAAAGCAAACGGTTATATAAGGCGCTACCTTGGTGGCATACAAGCAAACGGTTATATAAGGCGCTACCTTGGTGGCATAAAAGCAAAGAGCCATATTTGGCGCTACCTTGGTAGCATACAAGCTAACGGTTATATACGGCGTTATATACGTAGGCATTTTTGTTGATGGAAAGGAAAAGGGCATATTTGCCGCTACCTTGGTGGCATATAATAAAATGACCATATCTAATGGCTACCTTATATCATAATTTTATATTGGCCAACGGTAATATTTGGCTCCACCTTGGTGACATGTAGGCAAACGGTAATATTTGGCGCTACCTTTTTTGCGTATAAGCAAGCGGCAATTTGGAAGCTACCTTGGTGGCATATTATCTTAAGGCCATTTTTGGTGCTACCATGGTGGCCTATAAGCCAACGGCCATATCTGGCGCTACCTTGGTGGCTTAAAACTGTTTTATATTCTTTATTATAAATTCCCGGTCGAATATCGTGATCACCAACGGAGGGTCTTTCCGTAGGACGAGCAGCCTCGTTCTGGGATTGATCTCTACTAAATATAACTATGGAAAATCCAAACCTATGTTGGAATTAGTTCAATAATAAAACGAAAATAACTCTGAATTTTGCCTCATCTATTGTACAACAATATCATAAAACAATAGTCTATGCAGTTACATTTCTAATCACGAACGATATATTGAAACATGTTCAGTTTAGAGCACATAACTAGCACATGTCATTCATATCATTACGGCAATTTGAGCTATATTGCACAGCTAAATTGGCAGCCATGACACCACTTTTACTGCTGATTCCGTATATCCTTTATTGGCATGGTCATTAAAATTTACCGAAAATAATTAAAACTTGTTTGATGTCAATTGTTTAATAGCCAGTTTTCGGGTACTGTTTATAGTCGCCGACGATATGTCCCTTATTTACGACCGGTTGCTTATACACCGCCAAGGTATCACCAAATACACCAAGTTGCTTATACACCGCTAAGGTACAACCAATACTCCCAGGGTGCTTATACACCACCAAGGTGCCACCAAATACGACCGGTTGTTTATACACCGCCAAGGTACAACCACATACGTCCGGTTGCTTATACACCGTCAAGGTATAACCAAATACGACCGGTTGTTTATACACCGCCAAGGTACAACCAAATACTCCCAGGTTGCTTATACACCGCCAAGGTGCAACCACATACGACCGGTTGCTTATACACCGCCAAGATATCACCAAATACTCCCAGGGTGCTTATACACCGCCAAGGTACAACCAAAATACTCCCAGGTTGCTTATACACCGCCAAGGTGCAACCACATACGACCGGTTGCTTATACAACGCTAAGATATCACCAAATACTCTCAGGTTGCTTATACATCGCCAAGGTACAACCACATACGACCGGTTGCCTATACAAGGCTAAGGTATCACCAAATACTCTCAGGTTGCTTATACACCGCCAAGGTACAACCACATACGACCGGTTGCTTATACACCGCGAATGTATCACCAAATACGCCAAGTTGCTTATACACCGCCAAGATGCAACCACATACGACCGGTTGCTTATACACCAAATATTGTCGGTTGCTTATACACCGCCAAGATGCAGCCACATACGACCGGTTGCTTATACACCGCCAAGGTACAACCAAATACGACCGGTTGCTTATACACCACCAAGGTGCAACCAAATACGGTCGGTTGCTTATACACCGCCAAGATGCAACCACATACGACCGGTTGCTTATACACCGCCAAGGTATCACCAAATACGCCAAGTTGCTTATACACCACCAAGGTACAACAAAATACTCCCAGGGTGCTTATACACCGCCATGGTACAACCACATACGACCGGTTACTTATACACCGCCAAGGTGCAACCACAAACGCCCGGTTTCTTATACAACGCTAAGGTATCACCAAATACTCCCAGGGTGATTATACACCGCCAAGGTACAACCAACTACTCCCAGGTTGCTTATACAACGCTAAGGTATCACCAAATACTCCCAGGGTGCTTATACACCGCAAAGGTACAGCCACATACGACCGGTTGCTTATACACCGTGAAGGTATCACCAAATACGCCAAGGTTGATTATACACTGCCAAGGTACAACCACATACGCCCGGTTTCTTATACACCGCCAAAGCACCACCATATACGTCCAGTTGCTTATACACCGCCAAGGTACCACCAAATACTCTCAGGTTGCTTATACACCGCCAAGATACCACCACATTCGTCCAGCTTCCACATGATGCGCCTATTGCTTAAACTCCGCCAAGGTTCAACACAAGGCGCACTCTTGCTTATACAACGCAAAGGAAACGCCGAACGAAGTTTGCGTATTTACCACCCAAAACATATAAAGCAGCTGTTTCCTTATACACCACCAAGCAAGCACAAATACGGTTTTTGAATACGCACACAAACCCACCGCGAAGAGCTGTTTAACCGATTGAACCGACTGAACCGATCCTTCGATAAATTTCGGTATCGACTAATGGTACTTGCGGTTTCAACACCGACCTTGAATATCCCGGAGAAGCCTACACATGTATATATGTTGTCAAATTAATTGGGTACATGACCCATTTTATATTGATGTTAGTCAAAGCACAAAAAAAATGCGAAGGGGCAACAGCTGATTAGCCTTTCGAACGCCTTTAAATACAATTAAATTGGAAAATAAGTTGTCAGTGAATAGCTTTTGTAAATGTGAACTAAGCCTTGTGCAATGGTGATGTCCCCTTTTACATTGATGAGTTTTGATTACCCTACGTGCGTGCACTACTATAATTGATGTTTTATGCCTTGTCCATAGTTTTCTTAAATAGTGCTATAATAGTAGAGTGTAACCAAGTAAACCAGAAGCAAACTACTTTCTGTGATCTTCTACAAAGTCACATGGAGCGAGAATTGATTAGGTACACTGAAGTTAAATTTTTAGTATTTTTAGTATTTCCTGGGTCTAAAACTACCATGAACTTAATTTCAATTAAGTACAACATCCCAGCAAACATGCTTATATGGGACCCATAATTATGGGCTATTCCTTAGCAAGCCCATAACTAAAAATTGAAATAAATGCAAATGGATCTAGCCAAGAAATGCAAGATCTGCCCAAAATGGAAGTATTTGGGCTGCCCATGAGGGACCCATATTGAGTACAAGGGCTGCCCATATAAGTCCCATATTGCATGGTTATGGGGCAGCCCATATGGGATCCATGTGGAACCCGGTTGCACCCTCCATCTGGGTCCAATATGGGCAACCGATATGTGACCCATGTAGGTGCCCATAAGGGTCCCATATAGATTGCTAGATTGGATGTGTTTTTTTCCAATCCTTTGGTCAGAGATGAGTTGGTACTCATGAAAGTGGACAGTACAAAACACAACAACAACCAAACTGCAAAAGCGTTATCATAACATAGTTTACTCGGCAATATGAAATTATACAAGTATTCACTTTATATTAAGTCTGAAAATAAACACACTTGTCCATTCATAAACGTCTATTTTTCACATTGTGTCTGGTTTGATTCTTTAAATTATTACTATTGTAAGACAATATGTTTTATTTTTTTTAACTATCAATACGCTACACTTTTCTGTGTACAAGCGAATAACGCCGTCGTCGACCAAACTATTTGACGCGACAGAATACTTCGTATTCGCTGCTCCTCCGTTCCTCGCCTCCGTATGGAATGAAAGCGCAGCCGTAGTGAACGTGTACTTTGCATGGAACCAGACCATCTTCATGATGGCAGCGTCCCACGAACATTCCTTTGTCCGTCGACATGGCAGATATGGGAACATGGCCGCCGGAGTCACGCTGCCATTCGTAATGACCAATGGCGTCCACGGGTTGAACGAGGATTTCATAGTTCTGCACGATATTCTCCTTGCCGCCCCACGGGATGTGCGCGCCCGGTAGATGGCAGCCAGCCTTGCCAGGATTCAGTGTGCCATCATCCATTCGCGCACGGGCGATAAAAAGCGGCTTTCCGTCCGCCTCGTATCCGGCTCTCACCGCGGATGGCGGGATAACTCCGCCAGAACAGGATTCCCAGACGGCCATGCTGTCAACATACAATACATTTATTGTTAGCGAATTTGGCGGAGATTGTAATATGAGCCTCGATTTTGAATATTTAAATGCATATAAAGGAGAATTTTAAGTTGGAAATCCAATACTTGTCATTCCCGCTATTACCATGTTTTAATGAATACTCCAGTGAATACATACACTTAGTTTACCTTCTAAAGCACACAATATAATTTTTATTATTTAAGTGAACAAATCAAACTAGCCCAGAATTCATGTGCACGCCCGGTTTTATTAAAATGTTCTTGGGGCATATTCCTCCGCGAATAATAGTAATGCAGGATGTGCTTATTTACGGTTTCTTCTAAATCTTGGAATATAAAAACGACACACACTCACTAATACGCCCGCTCGCAAGCACGCTCATACGCACGCTCGCACGTGTAAACACACACTCACTAATACGCCCGCTCGCAAGCACGCTCATACGCACGCTCGCACGTGTAAACACACACTCACTAATACGCCCGCTCGCAAGCACGCTCATACGCACGCTCGCACGTGTAAACACACACTCACTAATACGCCCGCTCGCAAGCACGCTCATACGCACGCTCGCACGTGCAAACACACACACGCACGCAGAAACACACGCATGCACAAAAGTACACTGACGGTTTTAAATATAATTTTCTACGTTTGAAACTATGAATAAGGAGAAAATCATTTCCTTGATTTGATGTTTTGTCCGGTAGGTGGCGTTATATTAGGTATACATGTGTGAAGACTAGTTCACTTTGAATGAAACAACATGACGGACAGTGATCCAATACATGTGAGCAGAAGCTCCATCATGTTGTTTAAGCACTTCTCAAAACCATGCATTTGTAGCTTTAATCAAAATTTATAAAACTTTCAAAATCGCCGCAACCCTTGAAACTAAAACTAAAACTAGTTTGGTACATGTATCAACAAAAACCACTAAGATTATCGTGTTTGTGTATGTTCTTGTTTATAACCCTACGTGCGTATACTACTATAATTGATGTATAATGGCTTGTCCATAGATTTCTCAGATAGTGCTATAATGGCGTGTAACCAATGTAAGCCAGAAGCAAACTACTTTCTGTGATGTACGTGAAGTTAGCGGCCTAGCGGCGTGAAGTTAGCGGCTTAGCGGCCTAGCGGCCAAGCGGCGTGAAGTAAGCGGCCTGGCGGTCTAGGGGCATAGCGGCCTTAAATGGTTTCCTATTTCAAGGTATGTAAACATGCCTTTTCTTCTACAAAAAGAAGATATATTAACTGTTATTTTATGCACAAATAATCACTCTGAAGCGATAATCAACTTTTTTTTCAAAAAAGTCGACCAAGCAGTAAGCTATTTCAAAGCATGTAAACATGCCTGTTCTTCTAAAACAATGATATATTTACTGTTTTTATGCACAAATTATCACTCTGAAGCAAATATAAACATTATTTCAAAAATGTCGATCAAGCACTTCAGCGGCCTAGCGGCCTAGCGACGTGAAATTATATCCTATTTCAAAGCAAGTATACATGCCTTTTCTTCTAAAACAATGATATGGACTTTTTTGAAAAATGTTAATAATCGTTTCAGATTGATAATTTATGTATTAAAACAGTAAATATATCGTTGTTTTAGTAGAAAACGTATAGAAAATGCTCTGAATAGAAAACAATTTAAGGCCGCTATGTTAATGTATGAATAAAAACACTTTTATTTATCATTGTTTTCCAAAAAAAACGCATTAACATTTGCTTTGAAATAGAGAAAAAACTTCACGCCGCTAGGCCGCTAACTTCACGCCACTAGGCCGCTAGGTCGCTAACTTCACGTACATCTTTCTGTGATCTTCTACAGAGTCACACGGAACAAGAATCGATAAGGGACATTTAAAGATGCACTCTTGCGCCAATATAAGATGTACCACAAGTAATACAACTGTGTTAATTTACCAAAAAAGATGAATATATATATCGAACACAATGGCTCTTATAAAGAATACGGTGTTAAATTTGAAAGATCGGTGCATGAAACACGGTATTCTAAGAGTAAGCAGATATAATTGGCTTATTGAATTGATTATATTACACAATACGATTTCTGGAAGACCATGTAGTTGTTTATTAACTCAAATATTTATTTGATATAATTGAATGCTTTATATGATAAACAGTATTGTATATCCATACTGATGTATGTACGAGTGAACGTCCGAGTGCTACATGGTCCTCAATTAAGTAAATGATCTATTTATGGACATGAACTTATTTAAAACTAATGCCTTTTCCGAGCGTTTCAAAATTATTGTTTTCAAAAAAATCACGAGCAGGCCCGGTCTTATAGTGCTTACGTTGAGCTACGCCCACTGCAAACATTGTCACAAAATCTCTTTATAAGCTCTAATCCATTTCACTATGAGTTTTAATGTAGTTTCATCTAGTTAAGTGTGTTAGTGCCATTATTGTTAATCTAGTTAAGTTTTAAATTATTAGTGTCTTGCAAAACTGTTTTGTTTCAACTTTGTATGAAGATGCATTTGCACAATATATGATAAAGAAAAACAACGAAAAATTGGAAATTTGTTAATAGAAATAAGAATGTCAAACGAAACAAGAAAACAAAGAAAACCTACCTTACCTTAAACCACGATATGGTACGATTTCACTGGAGACTGTTTATTCCTTTTTGGTAACTGGTCAGAGCGCCGCGCGTTTATATACAATATTACTCGTTCAGCGACTTAGGGCACAAGAAAAAAAATATTGGAGTATTAGAGATCGTGTGGTTGTGAAAGGAACTCTTTTACAGTGACTTATATACATACGCCATTCAATTTCATAGATAAACACCCCAAAACGACTGACAGATGCTCATTTAAACAGAACTATGTAAATCATAGCCTCAAATAATACAAATTCAACACTGTTGCTGAGGTTTTTTTTGTGAAATTGAGCATTTTCTGTCTTATTTTGAAATAATTATAAACGAAATACTTATTCGAAACTTACTAGGGTTGTCTTCCACGCCAATTCCAGTAAGTTTAATAAAAGGGCGGTATATTTATTTGTACTCATCACGTGACTTTTACATGCTAAATACTTACACTATATGGCTTTCTGGAAGAACGGACATTGCAAGTAGCATTACAATGCTGCAAAATAATGCCAGTGATGAAATTTATTGATATAATTTTTTGAAATAGGTTTACTCTGCTAGAAATGACAGCGAGTTGCTTAAACGCATGTTTACAGTTTAGAGAGTAAAATGATCACATGACTTGCAAGGTGTTTGGAAAAACCATTCCGCGTTTTTTTTTGTAAAGTGGGAAACCATTATGCGTTTTCTTTAAAAGGGGGAAACTCAGCTGAGACAGCGACATGATTGTTGCGTTTATTGTTTTAATAATGTAACATGATGTGTAATCGGCCTTATACTAGCTCGCATTGAATATTCTAGGCTTGTTTTGAGGAAAAACTGTATATGCTGATATCGGGACCATATGGTGTCACATACCTTTAAAAAATAATGGTGTAAAGTCATTCATTAGTTTTGCATGCTGTAAAGATTACTTTGCTCATGTTAAGGGCATTGAAACAAACTCATCGCTAAAACGGCCAGTTATACTAAACCGAACAAATTAAATGAACCCCCTTCTATTATGCTCTAAGCAATTAATATTGACAATACTTGCCCATTTTGGGGTAAGGCAATCTAATGCTACTAGTGTGTCTATTTCAGTCGGTTTCAAGTTTCATATCGCTAAAACGGATAATCTTGAATAATAAAGTGCTTACTTTAGTTGTGCATAAGAATAACACAGGCTGTATGTTCAATCGGTGTCATAGAGCTTATATGGAACGTACGATCTTATATATAATTGTCCTCAGGCTGTTTTGCCTTATGATTGATACAACACAATTTTGAAAAATGATCGGTATGTTACATCAATGTCAAGTTTTAGACACCAGCCATACCTCAAAATATTGAAGTTCCGTAAGTCTATGTCTAAATTGCGGCTATCCTCACACAGATTAAGCATTGAAACAGGTAGATGGAATAGACCGCAATCAAAACCATTATGCACCAGTCCATTGTAAACAGCACCCCCCCCCCCAGGTCCGGGGTATACCGGGGATAGCCGGAGTAATGGACCGTGTTTGTACCTTCCAGGTGGCGCCGCAGTGCCGGGTGCATGCGCTGGTTTTGTCTTTGCGCCAAAAATAGCGGGGAATTGGCCTAACCCAGGGTCCCTGAGGTGCAGGGGAATTTGGCAAAGATTTAACCAGCAGTTCGTCCCCGCAGGACGGGGATCTTACCCGGGCTTTGCTGGACCGTAATTCAAAGACCACGATATTCCTGACTTTAGGGAAGCGTGGTTTTAATTGACTGGTGCATTAAACGAACGTATATGTACCAGTTGTAATTTATTAGAAAACGAATATCATTTTGTTTAAGTGTGTACATTGTATACTGAACTCAAGAGTGAGGTATTTACCTAGGTATTATAGACAACGTCCCATTATGCATAAACTAGTGGATCTTTTTAATATCGAAAATGAAGCTATTTTGAAAAATGTAAGTGTGTATATTTTTAAAGCATTTATATTTATATATACTTTATATTCCATGTAATTTGTATAGGTTTGTTGTAATTGTCATTTATTTATTTGTTAAGAATTACACAGTAACTGAATCAAGTGCTCTTATGAAGACCAAGATAAATATTAATTATTACTGCACCTCTCTATATTTGTATAATTATATAAATGTATTTATTATTATAATTTATTTATATCATTCTTTTTGCATAAATTGTGTTTATTGTGTTATTGGTGCGTTTGTTGCCATTGTATGTACAAGTACATGTGTTGCCAGATGGGTCTATGACCTTCTTGTAAATAAATGTTCTGTTCTGTTCAATAATTTTCCTCAGGCTACTTTGCCTTATGATTGAAACAAACGCTTGCAAAATGATCGGTATGTTACATCATAATCAACCAAAAAATCATTATCAGGGTTCAAAGATTACTCATTGGTTTAAATAAACTTCAATAACTTTAATTAGGAATGGCTTCTCTTACGGAAGATTGTATATTGGCTTGTGTATTGGCGATGCAAAAATCCGGAACCTTCCAAGCACACAGATTGCAATGCTCTGGGACTAACTAAGATACTGTAACGGTCCGCTGTAGGCGGCGGATGTGCGTTCATAGACGGATGTAGGTTCACAGTATGTACGTTTAATTGGTTGGTAATATGCAAATAAGCAAAGCCCGGGCTCTGTGTGGATAGAGAATTTACTGTATATAAAGACCAGCGGACCCCTTCAGGGTCGTGAATGCTTTTCTCTGAAGAAATCTGTTGGCCTTGTTTAACGTCACACGTTACAGTACCAAGTATTTGACTCATGTAGTTCCAAGCCACCAGCTCTAGTCAACAGAATAGATCGCAATGCTCTATGTATCTGGCTACTCGAACTAGAACACTATGCAACCCAAAGATGTTCTTTCCCACAGTATATCTAGGGCATACACGCCTGGACCCTTGTCAGCACACAGATCGCAGTGCCCTGAGACCAACAGTGCAACACTGATGCAAAGTATGAAGCTTACAAGAGTTTCCAGCCACCAGCTGCGTTCACCATACTAGATCGCAATGCTCTACGTTTCTACTGGAACACTAGATAACCCTACTGCAGTATAGATATACCAAGTTCATGGTGCCTTTCTATCATACAGATCGCAATGCCCTGTGTTCAAGAACCTTATGTATAGCCTTCAAACGACGGACTCCGGTTAACTGCTTGAAGTTACCCCAACGGCGGTCAGACGTAGAAAAAACTATTTCAAGTGAGCGACGCGCTAATATACTCCTGGGCGGACGAGTTTATTGTTAATATGGGTTAAACATATTAACTTCACTTTTCGAAAACTTGTTGTGGGACAGCTCTTTTTTTACTAATACTCACTATGAAAACAACTCCCGGTTAAAAATTAATCTTTAACATGATTCCTTTAATTCTTCTTGTCGCTAATAAATTACTTGTACGAAATAAATAAGTCTGTGGTGTCAAACTAACCTTTAAAACACTTTGCCAGACTTTGTTTAAGCAAATGGCCAATTTAGAACAAAGGGCGGTAATTGTGCAAGGATGCGGTTACGCTACACAATATTAATTATAATGATATTAATACATAACACATATATAACGTCACTATGTTACTGTTACACTATACCAATGCTACAATCAGGTTATAGCTAACAGTGCTGATTTTCTAGCAGTGTTATTCTATGTCTAGTTTGAACATATTTTAGCTAAAAAAGTCCAATTTACTTCTTCATATCATCTTTTTATAGTTATCAATACTAATTTTTTTTTAACATAATTTCATGATATTGATATTGTTCAATTATGCGATACTGATAGTATTGGTGTGAACATATGAAACACCAAGACTAACATTTCGCTGTCTTATGTCGCTTTAATGTTTCATTCCAAAACCACACAACACATCTTATATTTAAATCAGACACACAAGTCATTTTCCAATAATCGTGCCATTTGTTATAACTCATAACAACATAGTAAACTTTAGCAAAACGTTCTCATTGTAAGTAGGATACTTAGTGTTTGTCCGTCTGCAACGTCGGAAAGCATGGCCCTTCCTATACACTTCATTCATACCTCAGGAAAATTGACTGACAAAATCACGTTTGTAAGAATACGCATGAGGCAAGAGAGCCAACTCTTCTTCCAATAAACTCGAATTTTACAATGTAATACTCTTCAATAACCCTGTTCTGTTAAATGTATCCACAGGCGAGTTGTCCATGTGGCTGGTTTAAAATGAATTGTGATCAGGCAGACCGAGTTCAATTTAGCTCTCGCCAGAATACTTGTTCTACGGGAAAACATTAGTATGAGTGCATTATATGAATGTCAGATTTCAAAAGAAGATTAATTGCGAAAACAATGAAACTGCCTTATTAATTATTCATGATTACAAAATTTTCTAGCGAAATCGCCCACGGTACACAACGGAGCAAACGTTTCGGGGGTTTCTGACAAAGGTGCGCCTGTCCTTTGTTAAGCTTCAAGTTTTGTTTACACATATACATGTAATTAAAGGAAGATTTTACATATAATTATATATGACATAATTCTTGTTAATAAGCTTATAAACTAATAAACTTGGCTGTCGGGAACAAATGTAATAGCATGTAGGTTTTGCATATGAGACAATATAAAAACAAAAAATAAGCATCTAGTTATAGAAAATAAAGCAAACTATTTCTAAAGCAAAACGACCAGGTAAGGCTGTAATGCTATGTGGGTTTCTTAATGTTTTAAATACAACCAATTAGCGTTTGACAATGATTCTCACTCATTTTTCTTTGTAAACATGTATGAAAAGGTGATTAATAGTTCCTTTTTTATTTTCAAAGTAGGTACAGTTCAACATATAGTGGAGTTCATCGCCAATGTCATTTTGGATTCTCGTTTACAATTATACTTACTTTCAGCAGCCAATTGTATAAACAATGGTAAAAAATTACCTCGGTAAGTTAAACCACCGGTAAATTCCGTGGTAATATTATCATGGCGGTAAATACGTTGTATAAAAATTACCGCCGGTAAAATATTACCCTGGGTAAATCTGTTTATACAATTGGCTGCAGATTGTATTCATGTTTTCTACTCAGTCTAAGTCAGCTTTGTTTATGAGCCATTTCTTACTAATTAAAAAGAAAGTTCCTGATGTTTGGTGGATACCGGCCCTGGTAAAATTTTAGAAAATGATTGGACGTTTGAGTGGTAGCATGTAAATCAATATTCGCCGAACCTGTCAGCATATTTTTACTTTTTGAATAAATGCCAACTACATGTAGTTCGCTTTTGGGTCATGTCGGGTTAAAAGAAGGAGTTTTGGTCAAGCTCATTGGTAATTTACGTTGTTCAAATTGTTTGGAGCCAGGAACATATTTGAAGCCATATCTTAAGCCCTAGCTGACTAAGTCAAAAGTTTGAAATAACGGCTTCTTTTTTTCTTAAATTGTAAATTATCTTTACTAAAATGTTCGTGTTTGTTTCAGGATAAGTTCGAACAGAAGTCCCAGAGTATAAGAAATTGGCCACTTGGTGAAATAGAGAAATCTTTAAACACTCAAAACGTCACGCTTGTTCTATTTGGCGTGTTCATAAAGTACTATTTTAGTTGTAAGTATATGGTATTAAAGTTAGCGGTAAACAACCTTCATAGACCATTGTTTATGACAATCATAGTTTCTCTTTGTTTGGATCAAAGTCATATATTTATTTGTTTTAATTTTTTTATCTGTCCTTCGTCGTTTATTGTCTGTGTTTCATAAACATGTCGGTGTATTGTCATAACTTTGATGTCGTGCTAGCGTCTTCGTCGGGCATAAACTTTAATCTTGGTCATTACAATACAACTGTTCCAAGATGACAAATGCAGCTTGGTACAAATTATGCTGTGGACAAAACGCACATGTATATCAAAACACATAGCTCTCGCTGAAATATGTCATGAACACTGACGTTTGATCCATTGCGTTCTTGTTAAATGGTGACCAATGCCTTAACTAAGATATGATGATTTGCATTCATTCAGTTCGGAAGATATTACCTGTAAGACATTGTTCAAAGTAAATAGATCGTCTACATGGTGAGGTCTAAGTAAGAGAGGTTGCAAAACAATACTTGAAGGGTCAGATGCGGACTACCTTTTGTGTGCTACGTCACAGAAGTATGTGTAAATGTGGACTACTTTTTGTGCGCTACGTCACATAGATATGTGTAAATCTGGACTACTTTTGTGCGCTACGTCACACAGATGTGTGTAAATGTAAACTACCTTTTGTTGGCTACATCATGTATGTATAAATTTTACAAGTTGAAAATTGACATGTCACAAATCTTGAGTAAAGATATATATTTATATATATAGGCGAATATCAATGGGAATACCAGTAGAAGCTTAAAGAGACATTGCAAAGTACACGTAGACGTTGCAAATTACGCGTACACGTTGTTAAATACGCTTACACGCTGTAAAGTATATGAACATGTTGATAATTACGCGTACAATTGGTAAGGATACACGTTGTAAATTATGCTTGTATTAACTAAACGCGTACACGTTGTAAATGTTACGCGAAAACGTTGTTAATTATGCAAACACGTTGTTAAGTACCAATAAACGTTGTAAAGTAGGCATACACGTTATAAAAAACGCATACACGTTGTAAAGTACGTATACACGTTATAAAGTACGAATACACGTTATAAAGTACGCATACACGATATAAAGTACGTATACACGTTATAAGGTACGCATACACGTTATAAAGTACGCATACACGATATACAGTACGTATACACTTTATACGGTACGCATACACGTTATATAGTACGCATACACGATATAAAGTACGTATACACGTTATAACGTACGTATACACGATACAAAGAGCGTAAACACGTTATAAAGTACGCATACACGTTATAAAGTACGTATACACGATATAAAGAGCGTAAACACGTTATAAAGTACGCAAACACATTATTAAGTACGCATACACGTTGTTAAGTACGCATACACGTTGTAAAATACGCAAACACATGACCGTTGTAAAGTACGCATAAACATTGTACAGTACGAGCACATGTGGTAAAGTATGAGTACAGACCACCTGGTAAAGTACGAGTACAGGTGGTAAAGTATGAGTACAGGTGGTAAAGTACGAGCACATGTGGTAAAGTATGAGTACAGGTGGTAAAGTACGAGTACAGGTGGTAAGGTATGAGCACATGTGGTAAAGTATGAGTACAGGTGGTAAAGTAAGAGTACAGGTGGTAAAGTACGAGTACAGGTTGTAAAGTATGAGTACACAAGGTACGGTACGAGTACAGGTGGTAAAGTACGCGTACACGCTGTGTTTTGCATCCTCTTTATTACCTGTAGGGTACACTGTATTCCTTGTGGGTAAATGATAGAGTGTTATGGATGTCAAAGGCCAATCACATAGCCTTAGAATATAATATAATTCATTTAAATCTTTGTAAAGAAATAAAATGCAACGACTGCTCACTTTGCATAACTTCGCTGGTTGTGCTTCTGCATATTAATTCTAAAGAAGGCTTAAATAAGGTGTAACCTTTCGCTATTTTTTGTTTTCTTTTATATACAAAACACATTAACGGATCCAGGGGGAGGCGCCCCCGCTCCCTCCACCCTTTAATCGTCCAACTGTACTTTTTAGTTCAATAAAGGTGAAACAAAGTAATAAAATACGCCGAAAAAGGATCTTTAAGATGTAGAAAATGTTTAAACTTTCGTTGGGGAGTACCCCAAAAAAACCCTGCCATCACTTTAAACAAAATCAATTTAGGTCCGGAGGTCACGTCATATCCTTCAACCGCCCCTGAAACATATATCCTTTCAGACATGTTTTGGTCTGTTCACAAACTAAACAAAGCCACATTATATGCGTGTTTGAAAAATGTCAAACAATTTGCACTTAAACACGCATCGAATAAAGTAAAGTCTTACTTTTTTATCACACTGAGTTGATTACCTTAAACAATTCATAATATGGATATTTATATGTTTACGTTTAAGGCTATGTATTCATTTAAAGCAATGACTTCCTTGTGATTATTGTGGAATAATAAACACTCGAAACAGGAAAAGAATTACTGGGTTTATAAAAGGCATTTGATGAGCGTTAACAGGCAACAATTTCCTCTCTAAATAAACAGTTTCGATGTTTATTTCACCAGCTAGGAGTCCTACTTTAACGAAAGAATTGTCGCCAGCCGAAGAGAGTTATGAAGATGCAATTAAACGTTGATGCACCCGTTATCATATTGTTAACACTTAATTGTTATAACTTTACTCTCGAAATATCTATACAACACACGTGTATAAAACACGCGACCTAAGCCTCTGATAATCTGACTACTTGTCAGAAGACTCCTAACCAAAGCCACTGACAATTTGACTACATGTCAGAAGACTCCCAACCAAAGCCACTGATAATTTGACTACATGTCAGAAGACTCCCAACCAAAGCATCTGATAATTTGACTACTTGTCAGAAGACTCCTAACCAAAGTCACTGATAATTTGACTACATGTCAGAAGACTCCCAACCAAAGCCACTGATAATTTGACTACTTGTCAGAAGGCTCCCAACCAAAGCCTCTGACAATCTGACTACTTATCAGAAGACTCCTAACCAAAGTCACTGATAATTTGACTACATGTCAGAAGACTCCCAACCAAAGCCACTGATAATTTGACTACATGTCAGAAGACTCCTAACCAAAGCCACTGATAATTTGACTACTTGTCAGAAGACTCCTAACCAAAGTCACTGATAATTTGACTACATGTCAGAAGACTCCCAACCAAAGCCACTGATAATTTGACTACTTGTCAGAAGGCTCCCAACCAAAGCCTCTGACAATCTGACTACTTATCAGAAGACTCCTAACCAAAGCCACTGACAATCTGACTACTTGTCAGAAGACTCCTAACCAAAGCCACTGATAATTTGACTACTTGTCAGAAGACTCCTAACCAAAGCCACTGATAATTTGACTACTTGTCAGAAGACTCCTAACCAAAGCCACTGATAATTTGATTACATGTCAGAAGACTCCCAACCAAAGTCACTGATAATTTGACTACATGTCAGAAGACTTCTAACCAAAGCCACTGATAATTTGACTACATGTCAGAAGACTCCCAACCAAAGCCACTGATAATTTGACTACATGTCAGAAGACTCCCAACCAAAGCCACTGATAATTTGACTACATGTCAGAAGACTCCCAACCAAAGCCACTGATAATTTGACTACTTGTCAGAAGACTCCCAACCAAAGCCACTGATAATTTGACTACATGTTAGAAGACTCCCAACCAAAGCCACTGATAATTTGATTACATGTCAGAAGACTCCTAACAAAATGCCACTGATAATTTGACTACATGTCAGAAGACTCCTAACCAAAGCCACTGATAATTTGACTACATGTCAGAAGACTCATAACCAAAGCCACTGATAATTTGACTACTTGTCAGAAGACTCCTAACCAAAGCCACTGACAATCTGACTACATGTCAGAAGGCTATTAAATAAAGCCACTGACAATCTGACTACATGTCAGAAGACTCCTAACCAAAGCCACTGACAATTTGACTACTTGTCAGAAGGCTCCCAACCAAAGCCACTGATAATGTGATTACATGTCAGAAGACTCCTAACCAAAGTCACTGATAATTTGACTACATGTCAGAAGACTCCCAACCAAAGCCACTGATAATTTGACTACATGTCAGAAGACTCCTAACCAAAGTCACTGATAATTTGACTACATGTCAGAAGACTCATAAACAAAGCCACTGATAATTTGACTACATGTCAGAAGACTCCTAACCAAAGTCACTGATAATTTGACTACATGTCAGAAGACTTCTAACCAAAGCCACTGATAATTTGACTACTTGTCAGAAGACTCCTAACCAAAGCCACTGATAATTTGACTTCTTGTCAGAAGACTCCTAACCAAAGCCACTGACAATCTGACTACATGTCAGAAGGCTATTAACCAAAGCCACTGACAATCTGACTACATGTCAGAAGACTCCTAACCAAAGCCACTGACAATTTGACTACTTGTCAGAAGGCACCCAACCAAAGCCACTGATAATTTGATTACATGTCAGAAGACTCCTAACAAAAGCCACTGATAATTTGACTACATGTCAGAAGACTCATAACCAAAGCCACTGATAATTTGACTACATGTCAGAAGACTCCTAACCAAAGTCACTGATAATTTGAATACATGTCAGAAGACTCCTAACCAAAGCAACTGATAATTTGACTACTTGTCAGAAGACTCCTAACCAAAGCCACTGATAATTTGACTACTTGTCAGAAGACTCCCAACCAAAGCCACTGACAATCTGACTACATGTCAGAAGGCTATTAACCAAAGCCACTGTCAATTTGACTACATGTCAAAAGGCTCCTAACCAAAGCCACTGATAATTTGACTACTTGTCAGAAGGCTCCCAACCAAAGCCACTGATAATTTGACTACTTGTCAGAAGACTCCTAACCAAAGTCACTGATAATTTGAATACATGTCAGAAGACTCCTAACCAAAGCAACTGATAATTTGACTACTTGTCAGAAGACTCCCAACCAAAGCCACTGATAATTTGACTACTTGTCAGAAGACTCCCAACCAAAGCCACTGACAATCTGACTACATGTCAGAAGGCTATTAACCAAAGCCACTGTCAATTTGACTACATGTCAAAAGGCTCCTAACCAAAGCCACTGATAATTTGACTACTTGTCAGAAGGCTCCCAACCAAAGCCACTGATAATTTGACTACTTGTCAGAAGACTCCCAACCAAAGCCACTGACAATCTGACTACATGTCAGAAGGCTATTAACCAAAGCCACTGTCAATTTGACTACATGTCAAAAGGCTCCTAACCAAAGCCACTGATAATTTGACTACTTGTCAGAAGGCTCCCAACCAAAGCCACTGATAATTTGACTTCTTGTCAGAAGGCTCCCAACCAAAGCCACTGACAATCTGACTACTTGTCAGAAGGCTCCTAACCAAAGCCACTGTTAATCTGACTACTTGTCGGAAGGCTCCTAACCAAAGCCACTGTCAATTTGACTACATGTCAGGAGGCTCCCAACCAAAGCCACTGACAATTTGACTACTTGTCAGAAGGCTCCTAACCAAAGCCACTGATAATTTGACTACTTGTCAGAAGACTCCTAACCAAAGCCACTGACAATCTGACTACTTCTCAGAAAACTCCTAACCAAAGCCACTGACAATCTGACTACTTCTCAGAAAACTCCTAACCAAAGCCACTGACAATCTGACTACTTCTCAGAAAACTCCTAACCAAAGCCACTGACAATCTGACTACTTCTCAGAAAACTCCTAACCAAAGCCACTGACAATCTGACTACTTGTCAGGAAACTGCTAACCACCGATGTTGTTCGTGTCCGTAAAAAGCTGCTGTCGTTGTGAGCCTTATCAGGCACTAGACTACCCTCGTGGTAACAGTGGGCCACGTATATAACCCTGTACATCGACAAGGCATTTAAAGAAAAGGCAAATAATACAAATATACACATTATCGGCAAAATTTCGCCATCACTAATTCTACTGCTGTTATGAGAGCCTGAAATGATCCCGATGATACGATGATATTATCGGGATCATTTAAGGCGCTCATAACAGCAGTAGAATTAGTCGAAAAGACCTGTGTGATGGCGAAATATTGCCGATAGTGAGTATATAAAATAATTAAAAATATATATATTTTTAATTGGATTCCTGCTACAATTTGGAATACCCGGTAAGATGTTTGTGTCATTTCGATGTAAAAATGATTATTCTTAGCGCAGAACGTAGTGATATGCTTAGGATTGGTATATTAGCTACAAGTCATGTCTGAACTGGACGTTTACCGTTTTCATGACGAATTGTGTTTTGGAGAGTTTCTTCTCTTGTCAATTATATAACCCTTGTGGATTTTTAGATTTTATAGAAGGTTGAAATATCGTCGTCAAATCATGATTAATAGCTGTATTGTGTCCCATGACGTGATAAGCAGCCCATAAAATGTTGTTGTTTTTTCATCTTCAGGATCAAGACTGATTTTACCCAGCTGAGGCCACAGGCAACTATTTAAAGTAAGCCAGGGGCAGCTGTTGGTGTCTGAATCATACATTCAAGTCTCTGTGGTATTCATTACCACGTTTGTTTCGGTGAAAGTTTAAGTACGTGTTCGGAAAAAAGGCGCAAGGGTGACAACACACTAGCCTAAAATGCTGTCGTCACAAATCACTAAATGCCGCCGGCCGACGTTGTAAATGCCAGTTTTCACTAAATATCGGCCGGTGGCAGGACTGCGGCAGTAACGATCGGCCGGCGGCAGTCGGCATTTTAAGCAGCTGAGATTTTAAGAAAAAGTTAAATTTCTGGCGACGTCGTGGCGATTTTTTCTATTTTTGCAAATCGGCAGGTGGCAGGACGGGCGCATTTTTTGTTCGCGCGGTGGCAGGCAAGTGGCAGGCTCGAGACCTCAAGAGTCTACAAAAATCGGCCGGTGACTGCTAGAAACTAACTGCCACTCTCCAGCACCCGGCCTGCCACCGCTCTGCCACCGACATGCCACCGCCCGATTTCAATATATCAGCCGGTGGCAGCGCGGAGGCTGGGAGGCGGCAGTCAATGTCGGTAGGTGGCAGGACTGCGATCTGCCGATTTCAGACTACCAGACATTAGTTTATAATGAATTGACTATTACCATACATAATCAACCGGAAATCGGCCTGCCACCGTCAGATATCGGGCGGGCGCAGAGCGATGGCAGCTAGATCGCTCAATCGCCGGCCGGCGGCAGTTGTAAACGGGCTGTCCCCCGCCAGATCGCAGGGCGGTGGCAGTTCAATTCTAGCTGCCGCCGCCCTGCCACCTAACTGCCACTTGCCGGATATTTTGGGGTGTCACGTTTCCCGCGAGCCTTTGAAACCAACTGCCGCCGACAGGCGGCATTTTGTTGGCAGTTATATGTGACTGCTCTCAGCGATGTGTAAAATATCGACCGGCGGCAGCCAACATCACGACTCTGCCGATGTCTAAAATCGGCCGGCGGAATTTAGCAATTGTGACTCTAGCATTTATAGCGCTTTTAATTAAACTATACTCGAAAATAAAGAGTCAGTTTAAAGCTTTTGTGAATGTGAGTGTAGCCTAGTATAATGCACATTGATTAGTTTAATGCACCCCACATGCATGTACTAAGATAAATTAAGTACTCACGCTTGTGGGTTGTCCATAGTTGTCTTAATTATTTCTATAATGCAATTTAGAATACAACCTACATTTAAAGCCAATGAAAGTGCAGACAGTCAATCATTATGTACTAGAGTTAAATCATTAAGAATTTCACCTTTCGCGGGTGTTTAAAGGTCCGCCTACTGTCAATCATCCGATACACACCCAGTGTCAGATTTTGTCAATGATCAGTATGTATATTCTAAGTCAGTTAGATGACCTGAAGTAAACCTACGCTCACTCCCCCCAATCTTATTCATTAGAAATTTACTTCATGTCATCTAACTATTACGAAAACAATGTATACCAGTAGCAAAATACTTCCTATGATCAAGGAGCAAAGCCATTCAAACAAACAGCAGGGGAAACTGGGGGTTTAAATCTATGTTAAAGTACTTACTAAGTCCAAAACTACCATGTAAACTAGAATAAAACATTATGTGTATTTGAAATCCTTTGATCACCAATGAGTGGGTACCCATGAAAGTGGTCTGAAGAAAGAAAAACGAAACTGCAACAGCTTTATTTTAACATAAGTTTACTTGCCTGTATGAACTAATATTAGTATTCATTGTATATCAGAAGTCTGAAAATAAACACGCTTATCCATTCATAGCGTCTACTTATCGTATTGTGTCTGGTTTGATTCCTCACATTATTACAATTGTATGACAATAGGTTTTAATTTTATAACTATCAATACACCACACGTTTCTGTATACAAGCGAACAGAGCCTTCGTCTGACAAACTATTTGACGCGGTAGAAGACTTCGTAATCGCTGGAGCTCCGCTCCCCGCCTCCGTATGGAATGTACGCGCAGCCGTGATCAACGTGTACTTTGCATGGAACCAAACCACCTTCTTGATGGCAGCGGGCCACGTACATTCCTTTGTCCGTCGACAGGGCATTTTGAGGAACATGGCCGCCGGAGCAAGGTTTCCATTCGTAATGACCAATGGCGTTCACGGGTTGAACGAGGATTTGGTAGTTCTGCACGATGATCTCCTTGCCGCCCCACGGGATATGCGCGCCCGGTAGATGGCAGCCGGCCTTGCCAGGCGTCATTGTGCCATCCTCCATTTTCGCACGGGCGACAAAAAGCGGGCGTCCATCCTCCTCGTATCCGGCTCTCACTGCGGATGGCGGGATACTTCCGCCAGAACAAGATTTCCAAACGGCCATGCTGTCAACAGAAAATATATTCATTGTTAGCGAATTCGGCGGTGTTTATAATATGATTCTTGTTTTGAATATTTAAATGCATATAAAGGAACATTGTAAGTTGGAAATCCAAAACTTGTCCCTCGCGCTTAAAACATGTTTCTTCGTGGTTTAAAAACAAAACAAAAACGTTCTCATGCATACACTTAGTTTAATTTAAAAAGCACACACTATAATATATTGCATAAGGTTAACACAATCAGGGTTGATGCTAGAACGTGAATTGATGTACAGACCCGCTTTATAAAAGGGTTCTGGGGGTATATTCACCGCGAATAAGTGTAATGCAGGATGTGCATAGGTGCGTTTTTCACTACATATTGGAATAAAACAACAACACACACTCCGACGAACTCACACACGCATGCATGCAAAAAACACATGCACGTACGCAAAAACACACAACCACAAAAAGTACCCTTTCGGTTTTAAATACAATTTTCTACATTTGAAATTATGAATAAGGAGACAATCATTTTTCCTCGATTTGGTGTAATGTCCAGTAGGTGGCGTGATGTTGGTTCAACTCTGGTAGTTTTAGGCGCTAAAAAGTCATTCAGCTTCGAAACGTTTGACTAAACGGGTCCAGATTAAAAAAAAAAACCTGTTGAATTAATAATATTGTGAGTTTAAATACGGTAGATTGATTGGATCAGCATTAAGTATTATCTAAGAGCATCGTTTTTTGGTATGTGCGTGTTTATAAGTGTAAGATAATAATATTTGCTTCTTCAACTGACTATATTAACAGAATACGATTTCTTGAGGATCATGTAGATGCTTTTTAACTCAAATTTGTATTTGTTTTGATGTTTGAATGCTATACATGATGAATAGTATTGGATATGCCGTATGTATGTATAAGTCAACGACCGAGTGCTACTTAGAACTGAAATTAAAAAAAATGCATTGTAAGTGTGACTGTCTATTTATAGACATGGAATACTTAAAGGAAATGTAAGACGGTTCTTTAGTGCTTACGTTGAGCTACGCCAATGCAAATACAGTAAAACCCCGTTGGCTCGAACTCGCTTGACTCGAATTCCTCGTTGACTCGAACTAAATGTAAAGGACCGATTTCTTTAAACTGATGGTAAACAATCCCGCTTGGCTCGAATTTTCGAAGCTCGAGGTATTTTTCGCCGGTCCCTTTGAGTTCGAGCCAACGGGGTTAGACTGTATTGTCACAAAATCTCTTTATAAGTTCTAATCCATTTTACTATGAGTTTTAATGTAGTTTCATCAAGTTTAGTGTTTGAGTGCCGTTATTATTAATCTAGTTTAGTTTTAAATTATTAAGGTCTTCAACTTATCCATCGTTTATTGCATGAAGATACATTTACACAAACTATGAATAAGAAAAACAGCGAAAAATAGGAAATTTGATAATAGAAATAAGCAAGTCAAACAAAACAAGAACAATAAAACCAACCTACCTTAAAGCAAAATATTCAATATCATATAAATTCACTGAAGATACTGATTCCTTTTTGATAACTGGCCAGAGCGTCCCGCGTTTATATTACTCGTTCAGCGACTAAGGCCGCAAGAAAAAAAAATAGATTATGGATAGAGATCGTGTGGTTGTGAAAGGAACTCTTTTAAAACGGCCAGTAGCACTCAATCGAACATATAAAATGAATCGCCTTAAATTATGCTTAAAGTAATTAATATTAACTATACTTCCGTATTTGGGGGATAGGCAATCTGATGCTATGAGTGTGTCTCTTTCATTCGGGTTCAAGTTTCATATCGCAAACATGGATATTCTTGAATAATTAAAGGCATTCTTTAGTTGTGCATAAAAGTAACACAAGTATAGATTTATTACAGGTATGTGAATTGCACCTTCCGGTATTTAGTGTATGGTTTGCATCTTAACAAAATACCAAATACGCTTAACAATCTCTAATTACTAGTGCATATAAGAATATTATATAGTCACTGGATACAATGTACCCTTAGATTTCATAAAAAAACCTGACTCTTATATTTTGAAATGCTTGTCTGAACTTTTCAGTCTGATTTGAATGAGAGCCGAGTAAAAACAAACGATTGCAGAATGATCGGTATGTTACATCAATGTCAAGTTTTAGACTCCAGCCATACCTCAAAATATTGAATGTTACAAAGTTCCGTAAGTCTATGTCTGAATTGCGGCTATCCTCACACAGATTAAGCATTGAAACAGGTAGATGGAATAAACCGCAATCAAAACCATTATGCACCAGTCAATTGTACCCCCCCCCCCATACACACACAGGTCCGGGGGTATACCGGGGATAGCCGGGGAAATGGGCCGTGTTTTTACCTTCCAGGTGGCGCCGCAGTGCCGGTATATTTATGTATACTTTATATTCCATGTAATTTGTATAGGTTTGTTGTAATTTTCATTTATTTGTTTGTTAAGAATTACACAGTAACTGAATCAAGTGCTCTTATGAAGACCAAGATAAATATTAATTATTACTGCACCTCTCTATATTTGTATAATTATATAAATGTATTTATTATTATAATTTATTTATATCATTCTTTTTGCATAAATTGTGTTTATTGTGTTATTGGTGCGTTTGTTGCCATTGTATATGAACATGTGTTGCCAAATGGGTCTATGACCGTACTCGCCTGAACCATTGTCAGCACACAGATCGCAGTGCCCTGTGACTAACACCGATGACAGGTAAGAAGCTTACTAGACTTTCAGACCACCAGCTCCGTTCACCATACTTGATCGCAATGCTCTACGTCATTCGGAGCTCCTCGGCCATTTTTATCGAAAACGACCTTGGATGTATGCCGGTATATTAGTAGAAGTAGTTCGTAATCCTTTTAATTATATCACTAATTAAATGTACTGTTTTGTGCTTGTATTTATTGATCGTAATTTAAATTGATTGCCAGTGACGTGTAGTATTGCAAACATAATTCCAAAAGATTCCAAGGAGTTAAAATATTAAGTTTAACTGCTAAATTATATTACTACGCGATCTACTACGCGATCTACTTGCAGCGGACTTAAACAAACCGATTTCTGAGTATGTAAACCGTCCATATATATCCGCGGTTGTTTTCGATAAAAATGGCCGAGGAGTTCCGAATGGCTCTACGTAGTAGAAGGTCAATAATCTTATGTATAGCCTTTCCGGTTTACTGCTTGAAGTTACCTCGACGGCGGTCATACGCAGAATAACTATTTTTGTTTGTGTGTAAGATTTTTTAAACTCGCACTCGGGCCTTGCACATTCGGCGAGTGCTCTCTTAAGCTTGTTAGTCATTTTAGATTATTGGAGCATAGTGCACAGACAGAATGTAACCCTGGTTAGAGCTACCCTTGTTCTTTAACGGGCACTAGTGTATAGCACCGTCACACGGGACCCCCAGAAAACGTCCCTCCCGGTAGAGGATTAGTATTGTTTAGTAATGCGACGGGGAATCGAACCGGGTTTGATGGTCAAGTGTGTTACCACTAGACCACGGATCCGCCATAGATATACATGTATATATTTCGGGTGAGCGACGCGCTAGTATACTCCCGGGCGGACGAGTTCATTGTTGATATGGGTAAAAAATATAACTTCACTTTTCGAAAACTTGTAGGAAGACACCTCTATTTTTACTAATACTCACTATTAAAACAACTCCCGGTTAATAAGTAAAGTTAAACATGATTCCTTAAATGTACTTAAATCATTCTTGTCGCTAATAAATTTCTTGTACGAAATAAATAAGTCTTAAGTGTCAAACTAACCTTTGAAACCTTCCGACAGACTTTGTTTACGCAAATGGCCAATTTCGAACAAAGGGCAGTAATAGTGCAAGGATGCGGTTACGCTACACAATATTAATTATAATGATATTAATACATACACATATATAACGTCACTATGTTACTGTTACACTATACCAATGCTACAATCAGGTTATAGCTAACAGTGCTGATTTTCTAGCAGTGTTTTTCTATGTCTAGTTTGAACATATTTTAGCTATAAAAAAGTCCAATTTACTTCTTCATATCATATTTTTATAGTTATCAATACTAATTATTAAATATTTTTTAACATAATTGCGTGTTGTTAATATTGTTCAATTATGCGATACTGATGGTATTGGTGTGAACATATGAAACACCAAGACTAACATTTCGCTGTCTTATGTCGCTTTAATGTTTCATTCCAAAACCACACAACACATCTTATATTTAAATCAGACACACAAGTCATTTTCCAATAATCGTGCCATTTGATATAACTCATAACAACATAGTATACTTTAGCAAAACGTACTCATTGTAAGTAAGATACTTAGTGTTTGTCCGTCTGCAACGTCGGAAAGCATGGTCCTTCCTATACACTTTATTCATACCACAGGAAAATTGACTGACAAAATCTCGTTTGTAGGAATACGCATGAGGCAGGAGAGACAACTCTTCTTCTAACAAACTCGAATGTTATAATGTAATACTCTTCAATGACACTGTACTGTCAAATGTTTCTGCAGGCGAGTTGTCTACGTGGCTGGTTTAAAATAAATAGTGATCAGGCAGACCGAGTTCAATTTGGGCTCTCGCCAGAATACTTGTTCATATATATGAGTGCATATGAGAGAGTCAGATTACCGGTGAGGTTTCAATGCGAAAGCAATGAAACTGCCTCATTGTTATTCATGGTTACGAGGTTTTTTCCTGGCCGAATCGTCCGTGGGACACAACGAAGCATATGGCAGTAGTGTAAAGAGTAACGGGGGTATCCAACGATGATCCACCTGTCCTTCATCAAGCTTTAAGGTTTATTTTCACATTTACATGTTCATAAAGGTAGATATTATATAAACTTATATGACATATTATAATGTAAAGCAATTAATAAACTAATAAAGCTGGCTTTCGGGGTCAGATTTTATAGCATATATTTATATAGTATTTGAAATGAGAATGTATAAAAACAAACTTAATAGGCATTACACTTGTTATAGAAATTAAAGCAAACTATTTCAAAAGAAAAACGATCAGGTCAGGCTGCAGTGCTATGTGGGCTTTGTTAATGTTTTAAATACAATCAATAAGCTTTAAACAATAGTTGTCACTCATCTTTCGTTGAAAACGTTTAGCATTGACATGATTGCTATGTAAAGATGGTACATAGTTCCGTCTTTCATTTTCAAAGTAGGTATATTTCAACATCTAGTGCAGTTAATCGCCAATGATATTTTGGATATTCGTTTCCAATTATACTTACTTTCAGCTTGTATTTATGTTTTCTACTCAGTCTAGGTCAGCAATGGTTATGAGACATTTATTACTAATTAAAAAGAAAGTCCCTGATGTTTGGTGTATACCGGCCCTGGTAAAGTGTTAGAAAATGATTGGACGTTTGAATGGCAAAATATAAATCCAATATTCATGGAACCTGTCAACATATTTTCCTTTTTTGAAAGTATGCCAACTACATGTATTTCGCTTTTGGGCCACGTCAGTTCAAAAGAAGGAGGTTTGGTCAAATATTTCGGTAAATACATAAAGGTCAAAGTTCACTTTATTTTCATCACACTTGGTAAAATGTGCGCATGTGTGAAATCTAGGTCAAGTTCATTAGTAATTGACGTTGTTCAAATTGTCTAGAACCACGAACATAATTGAAGCCATATCTTTAGACCTAGCTCACCAAGTCAAAAGTTTGAAATAACGGCTTTTTTTTCTTAAATTGTATATTATCTTTACTAAAATGTTCGTGTCTGTTTCAGCTTAAGTTCGAACCGAAGTCCCAGAGTATAAGAAATTGGCCACTTGGTGAAATAGAGAAATCTTTCAACACTCAAAATGTCACGCTTGTTCTATTTGGCATGTTTGTAAAGTTCTATATTAGTTGTGTAAGTATATGATATTAAAGTTAGCGATAAACAACCCTCATAGACCATTGTTTATGACAATCATAGTTTTTTTTTGTTTGGAACAAAGACAGATATTTATTTGTTTCAATTTTTTTTTCTGTCCTTCGTCGTTTATCAACTGTGTTTCATAAACATGTCGGTGTATTGTCATAGCTTTGGTGTCGTGATGGCGTCGTCGTCGAACATAAACTTTAATCTTGGTCATTGCAGTAAAACTCTTCCAAGATAGTCAAATGCAACTTGGTGAACATGTTTCCGGAGACAAAATGCACATGCATATAAAGCACATATCTCTCGCTGAAATAATTCACGAGCATTGACGTTTGCTCCATTACGTTCTTGTTAAATGGTGACCAATGCCAGAGCTCAGATATGATCATTTGCATTTATTTAATTCGGAACATATTACCTGTAAGACATTGTGCATAGTAAATAGACCGTCTACATGGTGATGTCTAGGTAAGAGAGGTTACAAAACAATACTTGAAGGGTCAGCTGTGGACTACCTTTTGTGTGCTACGTCACACAAGTATGTGTAACTGTAGTCCAAATAATTGTACGTTGACAAATTTATTTTTAAGATTTTTGATATGGCAAATCCTTCACGTACAAATTGTTCTGCATTAAATGTGGGTAGTTATTCCGATAGGGATTCCGGGTTTAAGCATATTGCGTATATAAAATCTCAGAAAAAACAAGAAATATTACCAGATAATGTTTACTCCCTTGCCATCTCAGAGAAAAAGATTCCTCCGTTTGCATTGGATGATTTCACTTTTGTGGGTAGATATTTCAGCATGTATTATCGGCGAAAGAAACCGTGCAGTTTAGTAACTATCTTTTTTCCACTGCTGCAAGGCCGAGGAATCTTTTTTTCTGAGATGGCAAGGGAGTGCTTGTTAATTTGGGTGATTGACTGTAAAATACTTTTTCATGCAAATTTTAAGCTACGGAGTGATTTTTTCTCGACATGAATAGCCCCGCCTTCTTTTCCCTTTAAAGACACCCATCTGAAAATATATAAACATAATCGTTAGATATTTGCCTTACAATACCTGGAAATACAGAATTAGAATTAAGACGATCATTTGCAATCAAGTATTAATTTATTAGACACCAAATTAACCTTAAAGTTCGCGAAGCAGTGTGGTAGTTGGTCATACATTAAAATGATCGAAAATGATATTAATTCAGTTATGAAATTGAAAAAGTTTTTTCACAATTCGTTTTCTACTAAATTACAATTCATATGCACCACAACCTATTCATTGGCACCACAACGTTAAAAAAAATCGAGCATAGTGCAGCAAGTATAACAAATAAAGTTCTAAAATTTGTAACGAGGCAACCTTTTGTCAATAAAAAAGCCACACACATGTAACGAAATTGCTTAAACCTAAGGTACGATAACAATTCTCACGAAAATCCAGATTTTTACGTTGTCAACACTAACGACTAGCAAGCTATGCAAGTTCTAGACGATCAGATTTTAAATTTTATTCAGAACTTTTACATTTAGAACAACTCATATCCATTCCTCTGTGGAACTACATTCTCCATTTTTTTTAATTTACTCGTATACACCTCTAAAATGAAAAATAAGAAACCATACTCACTGTTAACATCCATATTCGACTCATTGGCACTATAACGGAAGACGCGTTGAAGAATTTTCAACACATAACAAAATGTTATAGCTCCAATGATTGCCCGCCGTGGTATAACACGTCTATTATTATAGACTAGTGTAAATGTGGACTACTTTTTGTGAGCAACGTCACATAGATATGTGTAAATCTGGACTACTTTTGTGCGCTACGTCACACAGATGTGTGTGAATGTAAACTTCCTTTTGTTGGCTACATCACAGGTATGTATAAATTTTACATGTTGAAAATTGGCATGTCACGAATCTTGAGTAAGGAGATATTTATGCGAATATCAATGAGAATACCAGTAGGAGCTTAAAGAGACATTGCAAAGTACACGAACACGTTGTTAAATACGCTTACACGCTGTAAAGTACATGTACATGTTGTTTATTACGCGTACAAGTTGTAAGGGACGCGTACACGTTGTAAATGTTACGCGAAAACGTTGTTAATTATGCGTACACATTGTAGAGTACCCATACACGATGTAAAGTACGCATACACGTTGTAAAAAAACGCATACACGTTATAAAGTACGCTTACACGATGTAAAGAGCGTAAACAAGTTATAAGTACGCAAACACATTGTAAAGTACGCAAACACATTGTAAAGTACGCATACACGGTATTAAGTACGCAAACACATTGTGAAGTACGCGTATACGTTGTTAAATACGCATTACCGTTGTAAAGTACACATAAACATTGTACAGTACGAGCACATGTGGTAAAGTACGAGTACAGGTGGTAAAGTACGAGTACAGGTGGTAAAGTATGAGTACAGGTGGTAAAGTACGAGTACAGGTGGTAAAGTACGAGTACAGGTGGTAAAGTACGAGTACACGAGGTAAGGTACGAGTACAGGTGGTAAAGTATGAGTACAGGTGGTAAAGTACGAGTACAGGTGGTAAAGTACGAGCACATGTGGTAAAGTACGAGTATACGAGGTAAAGTACGAGTACAGGTCGTAAAATATGCGTACACGCTTTGTTTTGCATCCTCTTTATTACCTGTTGGGTACACCGTATTCCTTGTGGGTAAATGATAGAGTGTTATGGATGTCTAAGGCCAATCACATAGAACTAGAATATAATATAATTCACTTAAATCTTTGTATGTAAATAAAATGCACAACGACTGTTCGCTTTGCATAACTTCACTGGTTGTGTTTCTGCATATTAATTCTAAAGAAGGCTTAAATAAGGTGTAACCTTTCGCTATTTTTTTATATACAGAACACATTAGCGGATCCAGGGGGAGGCGCCCCCCCCCCCCCCAACCCTTAAATCGTCCAACTTTACTTTTTAGTTCAATAAAGATGAACAAAAACACGCCAAAAATGCACCTTTTAGGAGTAGGAAATGTTTTAACTTTCGTGGGGGAGTCCCCCCCCCTGCCATCACTTTAAATAAAATCAATTTAGGTTCGGAGGGACTCCCCATCTAACGTCAAATCCTTGAACCGCCCCTGAACCATATATCCTTTCAGACATGTTTTTGTGTTTTCAGAAACTAAACAAAGCCGCATTATATTTTGAAAAATGTCAAACAATTTGCACTTAAACACGCATCGAATAAAGTATAGTCTTTTTTATCACACTGAGATGATTACCTTAAACAATTCATAATATGGATATCTATATGTTTACGTTTAAGGCTATGCATTCATTTAAAGCAATGACTTCCTTGTGTTTATTGTGGAATAATAAACACTTGAAACAGGAACCGAATTACTGGTTTTATGAAAGACATTTGATGAGCGTTTTCAAGGAACAATTTCCTCTCTATATATTAAGTTTCGATGTTTATTTAACCAGCTAGGAGTCTTACTTCAAGGAAAGAATATTCTCAAGCCAATGAGCGTTATGAAGATGCAATTAAACGTTGATGCACTCGTTATCATAGTTATTTTTCACACTTAAATGTAAAATTTTATTTTCGAAATATCAACACAACACACGTGCACGAAACATGCGACCCTCAGCGACTGACAATCTGACTACTTGGCAGAAGAGTCCTTACCAACGCCACGATGTTCTTCGTGTCCGTAAAAAGCCATCATCGTTGTGAGGCTTATCAGACACTAGGCTACCCTCGTGGTAACACATGGGCCACGTATATAACCCTGTACGTCGACAAGGCAGTATCGGGAACATAGCCATCGGAATAACGCCGCCACACATAATGACCGAAGGCGTCCATGGGTTGAACAAGTATTTCGTAAATATACATCACGTTTTCCGCAGCGCAGCCCCATGGACCATGCGCACAAGGGAAAAGGTGGATAACGATATAATAATGCCATCTTGCATTCGCGTTTGGGCACAAACAGTGGCTTAACGTACGCTTATTAGTCGGCCCGCTGTCACCGTAGTTGGAATAACATGACACACATAAAAACGGATTATTGATTGTATGCCACCAAGGTGGCACCATATATGAGTGTTTGCTCATGAGGTTTCAAAGCATCACGAAACACGATGTGTGTATACACCACCAGCATACTACATCAAACGGTCGCTTATTCGCCACCAAGGTAGCAAAAAAAACACGGCTTGCTTTATTAATACACGCTTTTTCAGTACCACCAAGTACTGTTTCAAGATATGCACCTAGAGTAGCCACCAACTATGGTTAGCAAATACGCACATCTTGCGACTAATTCTCGCTCTTTCGAGTACTAAGTTTCGTTGTTTTCAACACCACTTGTGACATTGAATACGAAGATGCTGCTAAGGGAAGCCTACATGTAGTCAATATAATGTGGATATACATTACCCCTTTTGGTTTGGTGAAAGTTTAAGTACGTGTTCGAATAAAAAAGGTCCACCTACTGCCACTCATTCAATTCGCTCACTCCGCCCATTCCTAATCATTAATATGATACTTCATGTCATCTTACTATTACGTAGCTCACATGCTTGTACTAAGATAAGTGAAGTATCCATGATTGTGCCTTGTCCATAGTTTTCTTAATTAGTGTTATAATGCAACATTAACAATGTAAACCAGTAGCAAAATACTTCCTTTCATCAAGGAGTAAAGCCATTCAAACACTTAACAGGGGAAACTGGAGTTTTGAATCTATGTTTATGTACTAACTAGGTCCAAAACTACTACGTCATTCTAATTAAGTTCAACATGTGTTATTTGAAAGCCTTGATTAGCAATGAGTGGGTACTCATGAAAGTGGTCTGAATAAAAAACAACAACTTTACTGCATCAGCGTTATTGTAACATACATATACTCTCCAGTATGAAATAATATAAATTTTCATTTAACATTAAAACTCTGAAAATAAACCCACGGATACTATCACAAACGTCTGTCAATTATTTCCTTATGCATGACAGTATGTCAGTATATTTTCAGTTGAAGCGAACGCCAGGTGTCGCTATTTGACGCGACAGAACACTTCGTATTCGCTGCAGCTCCGTTCCTCGCCTCCGTACGGAATATACGCGCAGCCGTGGTCAATGTGTACTTTGCATGGAACCAAACCGCCTTCATGATGGCAGCGGGCTACGTACATTCCTCTGTCCGTCGACAAGGCATTATGGGGAACACTGCCGCCATGGCAACGCTGCCACTCATAGTGCCCGACGGCGTCCACTGGTTGTACGAGGATTTCATAGTTTTGCACGATGTTCTCTTTGCCTCCCCATGGGATATGAGCTCCTGGTAGTTTGCGGCTGGCCTTGCCTGGCGTCATTGCGCCATCGCTCATTCGCGCCCGGGCGACAAAAAGTGGCTGGCCATCTGCCTCATATCCGGCCCTCACAGCGGATGGAGGGATATTTCCCCCGGAACAGGACTGCCAAACTGCCATTCTGTCAACATACAATAAATTTATTTTTATTTAGTTAATTTTTAATTCTATCAATTCCAATTATTAGTTTCCTGGTGCAAATTTCTCGAGAGTTGTATAATTATGGACTTCTAGCACCGGGGGGAGCACGCCTCCAGCACCGGGGGAGCACGCCTCCAGCACCGGAGGAGCACGCCTCCAGCATCGGGGAAGCACGCCTCCAGCACCGGGGAGCAAGCCTCCAGCATCGGGGGAGCAAGCCTCCAGCACCGGGGGAGCACGCCTCCAGCACCGGGGGGAGCACGCCTCCAGCACCGGGGGGAGAACGCCTCAAGCACCGGGGAAGCAAGCCTCCAGCACCGGGGGAGCACGCCTCCAGCACCGGGGAAGCACGCATCGGGCACACACCTGATCTTTATTTTATAGTCTAAAATACATTTAATGTAATTGCATGTATGACACAAATTAACCAAAACAAAAACAGTGAGCTAAGTTTAATCTTGTTTTAAGATGCTCAAGCTGTATCGACAATTTGTTGCTGGTATATTGTGAATAAAATTCACCTAGAAAAACATACAACTTACCTTAAACTTTATATTCCACTATGATGATACCAGTCTGAAACACTGAACTAAAATAATTTTCTTCCTAGTTGGCGACATCGTAATGCGATATTCTTCGTTCAGCGAATATGTGGTTGAGATAAATACTTCCGCGTTATACAGCTGGGCATTCCTTTTAAAATAACAGGTGATTGTTACAACCTGGCCGACACTTAAATCATTATGCACACATTCAACATCGGTGCACACCTCCAGCAACGCGGGCGCACACCGCCAGCACCGGGAGAGCACACTTTTAGCACCGCGAGTGCACGCCTCTAGAATCACCTCCAGCACCTCCAGCGCGTGTCCACACCTTTAGCGCCGCCGGAGCACATATCAAGCATCGTGGGTGTACACCTACAGCAACGCGCTTGCACACCTCCAGCACCGCTGGTTCACACCTCTAGCAACGACGGAGCACTCCTTCAGCACCGCCGGAGCACACTTCCTGCACCGCGGGTGCACACCTCCAGTACCATAGGAGCAAACCTTCAGCACCGCCGGAGCACACCTCCAGCAACGCGGGTGCACACCTCCTGCATCGCAATGCACACCTCCAGCACCAAAGTGCACACCTCCAGCATCGCGGGAACACACCTCCAGCCCCGTGGGTGTGAACCTCCAGCACCAAAATGCACATTTCCAGCAACAAAGTGCACACGTCCAGCACTGCCGCACCAGACCTGCAGCAACGCAAGTGCACACCTCCAGCATCGCCGGAGCATACCTCCAGAGCCGCAGTTGCACACCTCCAGCCCCACCGGTGCATACCATCAGCACAGGGGCTATCCGCTTCAAGTACCGCAGGTGCACACGTTAAACACCGCGGGTGTTAACCTCTAGCACCACCGGAGCCATGTCCAGCAACACCGAAGCACACCACCAGCACCGCGTCTACACGTCTACAGCAGCGCAGGTGCACACCTCTTGCACCGGATGCACAACTTTAGCACCGGGTGCACGCCTCCATCAACGCGGGCCCACACCTCCAGCACAGCAGGACCTGTAGTACCGGGTGAGCACATCTCCAGCATCACGGTTGCACGCTTCAAGCACCGGGTGCACGCCTCCAACACCGGCTGGTCACACTCCAGCATCGCGGTTGCACACTTCCAGCACCGCGGCAGCACACATCCAGCAACGTGTGTCCACACCTCCAGCACCGGGAAAGCACCCCTTCAGCACCGCAGATGCACGCATCTAGCATCGCCGAAGCATACCTGTAGCACCGCGTGTCCATACCTTCAGTACCGCCGGAGCAGTCCTCCAGCATCGCGCGTCTACACCTCCAGAAACGCGGGCGCACACCTTCACCACCGCCGGAGCACATATCCAGCTCCGTGGGCGAACACCTTCAGCCCCGCGGTTGCACACCTCCAGCACCGCGTGTCCGAACCTTTAGCACCACCGGAGCACACTTCCAGCACCAAGGGTAAACATCTCCAGCACCGTAGGTGCACACTTTCAGCACCGCAGTTTCACACCGCCAGAGCAAACATTCAGCACCGCTGTTGCACACCGCCAAAGCAAACATTCAGCACCGCAATGTACACCGCCAGAGCAAACATTCAGCACCGCAATGCACCCCGCCAGAGCAAACATTCAGCACCGCAGATGCACATCCCCAAAGCAAACATTCAGCACCGCAATACCGCACTTACAGCACCGCGGGTGCACACCTCCAGTACCGCGGGAGCACAACTCCAGCAACGCGGATGCACACCTCCAGCAACGCCAGAGCACACCACCAGCACCGCGGATGCACACGTCCAGCACCGCCAGAGCACACCACCAGCACCGCGAGTGCACACCTCCAGCACCACCAGAGCACACCACAAGCACCGCAGTGCACAACTCCAGCACCGCGGTGCTCACCTCCAGCACCGCAGTGCACACCTCCAGCACCGCAGTGCACACCATCAGCACCGCGGTGCTCACCACAAGCACCGCAGTGCACACCTCCAGCACCGCAGTGCACACCATCAGCACCGCGGTGCTCACCACAAGCACCGCAGTGCACACCTCCAGCACCGCAGTGCACACCTCCAGCACCGCAGTGCACACCATCAGCACCGCGGTGCTCACCACAAGCACCGCAGTGCACACCTCCAGCACCGCAGTGCACAGCATCAGCACCGCGGTGCTCACCACAAGCACCGCAGTGCTCACCTCCAGCACCGCAGTGCACACCTCCAGCACCGCAGTGCACACCATCAGCACCGCGGTGCTCACCACAAGCACCGCAGTGCACACCTCCAGCACCGCAGTGCACACCTCCAGCACCGCAGTGCACACCATCAGCACCGCGGTGCTCACCACAAGCACCGCAGTGCACACCTCCAGCACCACAGTGCACACCTCCAGCACCGCAGTGCACACCATCAGCACCGCCGGAGCACACCTCCAGCACCGCCGGAGCACACCTCCAGCACCGCCGGAAATGACATTCAGCACCGCCGGAGCACACCAATTGCCCAGCCGGAGCACACTTCCAGCAACGCAGGAGCACACCTCGAGCACCGCCGGAACAGACCTCTAGCACTGCGACTACACATCTCAAGTACCGCGGTGTGCACACCTTTTGCACCGTATGCACAACTTCAGCACCGGATGCGCTCATCCATCAACGCGGGTCATCACCCCCAGCACAGCAGGTGCACGTCTGTAGTCCCGAGTGAGCCCACAACTTCTGCACCGCGGATGCACGCCTCCAGCACCGGGGGAGCACACCTCCGACACCGCGGTTGCACACTTAAGCAACAAGGGTCCACACCACTAGCACCGCGGGTGCACACCTTCAACACCGCGGTTGCACTCTTCCAACACCGCGGGGTCACACCTCCAGCAACTTGGGTCTTCACCTTTAGCACCGTCGGGTGCACACCTCAAGCACAGCGGTTGCACACTTCAAGCACCGCGGGTGCACACCTATAGCAACTTGGGTCTTCACCTCTAGCACCGCGGGTGCACACCTCAAGCACAGCGGTTGCACACTTCAAGCACCGCGGGTGCACACCTCCAGCAACTTGGGTCTTCACCTCTAGCACCGTCGGGTGCACACCTCAAGCACAGTGGTTGCACACTTCAAGCATCGCGGGTGCACACCTCCAGCAAAATTAGTCCACACCTCCAGCACCGTGAGGATTTTAAATTTGAACAAACGCTGTTACTTTTAGCCGAGTAAGGCCAGTTATTCAGATAGGACGGTGTTTGCGCTCCGGATCGAAAAATTCGACCCGTGGGTAAGCTAGGAAGTCGGTATATAGGCTTGCTAAGGATCAATTTTTTTCGACCTTGACCTGACCATGTGATTTCATTTTTATTTTGCATATCTTATGTATTTCAATTGCGTAGAAAATAACGTAGACAACGCATTTGTTTTGTACATCGTCGAATCTTGCGTTCGAAGTTTACTTACGTCAGTTTTTTTTAGGTCATTTTAGTTCATTGTTTACGCAAATAGTTTCTCTGAAACAGCGCATCTTAAGTATATTTATTTCGTTTTTTTTTAATTCAAAAAACATTAGCAATTAATTTTAAGTTATTTGTAAAAAATGTGTATTCTTCTGCACTTGTCATACACGATATAGCTAGAGAAATAAGAAGTGGCGTACTGTTGCGCATCAATAACCTGCCAGGGGAACGTTAGGGGGGCGTTATATCCCAGAAATGCCTGTCCGGTGAGTAAGAGGAAACTTCCAGTTAAAGGAATGAAAACGAAACTTGTTATGTACGCAAAATAACAATTAAATGAATAAGCAATTATGGAGCAGTGACCTTAAATCATTGCTTCTCTTCAGCAGTCAGCTTCAAGTCTAACAGCATACAAAATAATATAGTTTGGGTAATAGGAGAGTTTGCGACACCATACGTGTAGAGGTAGATGGACCTCTCATTTGCAACATGTTTTGTTGTGTTCCGGCGTTCATTAAATTTAAAGTGATACTCTTATTCAAAATCAATACATACACATGTATAACAAACACCAATTTTGACTGATGAACCTTTAACTACTTACTAAATAATGCATTTATGGAAAATATTGATTACTGATAACAAGACTGTAACCGTGAATTTAATAGCAGAAAGCGCAAAAATATTAAATGATTGGTGAGTGCTAAAATATTATATGTGATCTTCTATAGTCTCATAAGGTAGAAATACCATGTTGTATGCGTATTTCAAATTAAGCTCGGTATCCTTTATTAGAATCATTGTTTTCGATATATGTTCATCCTTTTTGGAATATTAAAACAATATTATTAATTGTGGTACCTCTTATTTGGGAGTAAAAGTGCATCTTTAACGAAGGGGTATTTGTTGAAATACCATTTGCATTCTTTGAAAACTGGTCAAATATTTTGCCAAAATCATATAATAATAATATTATGTTTGCAAAACATTTCGCTAGGTAGGTCGACCTATATTACTCATGTTAGGGTAATATTCACGTTTAAGTCTATGTTTTCATGTTGAAGAAATAATGTCCACGTGTTTATTCATAAACAGGAAATTAATAAGTGGGTAAACGATAGGAAATGAATGAGTGTTCGAAAGTAATAATTTCCTTTACAAAAGGCATTATTGACTATTAAATGGTATACTAGACAAAATAGGAGTTCCATTTTAATGGGTTATATTACACGTTATCTGACGATGATATATTTTTAGAAAATCAGTACATGTATATGAAACTTCACGATGAGTCAGAACATGCTCAACTACACAGGCGATATAAAACATGACATTGACAATATAAAACACAGGGTCATGGTTAAAGTCATATTGTCATCGAAAAATGGGGTTATATAAAACAAACAAAAAATAACACAACTCTCTTGACAAGGCATCTAAATATTAGCGTTGTGCTAAATTTCGTCTCAAGATTCCACTCCGATGGTCTGATATTCACTCGATTTTTAGACCATATTTTATTTCTGGTGGTAACCAGGATATCCACTATGGCCGACTCACGAATTATTCCGAGCAGTCCCGGAAGCCTACGTAATTAAACGGAGACAGTCACGTGATAGTTATGAACAATCAATGCGGTCACCATATCATTACAAAGATGGTCGTTGGTGCAATAGGAAAAGGGACAGGCCAAGATTGACTGACTTGGCATCATGTTCGGAACTATTTGCAAATAGCCATTAAAAAAGAGATATATACACAGAAAGTGCACGTTAACGAAAGTACATACCCGGTACATTCAAATTCAATATACAATGCACTGTTTTAAGGTGGTTACCAGGGGGCGGAATCATGCTATGACGTTAGTGGCGTAACTTAGGGCCGTAGCTTTTCGTGTTGCTACCCTCCTCAAGAACCTAAATTTATTTGTAGGCAGGGAGGTTTGGGGATTTGCCACAAAGACAATTTTAACAATTTCTAGTTCAAAATAGTGCATTTTGGGCGTATTTTATTACTTTATTTCTCCTTTATTGAACTAAAAAGTAAACTTGAACGATTTTTTCTGGGGGGGGGGGGGGTGCACCCCTCTGGATCAGCTAGTGGTTACATACCTACATACCTAAATTGCATACTCCGCACAGAGTTTTCCGAGCAAGTTCTCCACAAAAGTACATGTGTACACAAAACCATGAAAATGTGTTTATTTACATACATATAAATTTCAATCATGGCGTTTACATGTACATGAGCATTCTCGGACACCAGAGCGATGATGTTTTGCATACAACATTCATCATTCATCATTATCAAACTGCCTCTGATAATTGAGAAATGTACTCTAATGGCCAATTTGAAAGTGTTTTCATGTATTGCGTTATGTCTATGGTAAAAAAAAAACCACTTCCGGGTATCATATTTGGTAGGTGGTTTCAAGTTATGTATAGACAATATTACAAACATGAAAACGATAACGAGTTTAAATGTGTTTTCATGAAAAAAAATCATTTTCTGCTAATAAATTGAAACTTTTTGGGACCATCCGTTTTGTCCGTAAAACATTGTGACCAAAAGACATAATTATACGAAGCATGTTGTACCAGTTTAAATGCAAACATACCGTTGCGTTCTTTAAAAGTGTTTCAGCATACATGTTAGATTATAAGTAAAATAGGTTCATCCCGACCTGAGCGTAGGGTGTTTTGCGGAAACGAGGTTTACCGAGTTTCCGCAAAACACCCTGCGCGAGGGTCGGGATGAACCTATCTTACACGAGCGGCTATGGTAGATGCTTTTTCTCCCACCTCAGTTAAACACAATTAAGTAAAAATGTAATTTTTGCAGGAACTCTTTTGTGCTTAGTAAAAATAATTGCGCATGGATATGCGATAATTCTTGGTTGTCATGGATATGCGCGCAGCGATTCAGATGATGTTATTAGTCAAATCGGTCTTTAAATAGTTCTAAGGAGAGTGAAGCATTATTTCTTGAAAGGTGCGTGATAACTGTTTTATGGTGACATTTGAAGAGAGAAATAATTAATTAATTCTAAATATTACCACAAGAAAATGTTTCCATAATGCTTCAGACGACAGTCTTTAACAAGGGAGGTAATTACAATGTGAAGACCATTAAAAAGAAGTTCCATAAGGGCATTTTATCTTCGCCCGTGGGCAGGATAAGAATTTCTAGCACAGCTAAATTATTGGAGGTGGGAAAAACACACCAGTTATAACATGAAGTGGATGGTTGACTGTCCACTTAGCGCTCTCATAGTTGCTATATTTAATACGAACGCACGGATTTCCTACTTCCGATTTTAAAAGGCGATGACTCATACTGTAAATATGTCTTTATTATTGAGATACAAAGCGCACAAATATAGGTTAAGGCATTTTTTTTTAATTTTAATGTATTATTATGTTAAAACCATTTGACTTAAATGACCAAAACCAGTAAATAAAAAACGGCATAAGATTAAGATACATATAACAAACATACTAGCAATATTTGGTCGCTATTTTGACTTGTGGTCACGTAGCTATTAATTACAAAACATCCATAAAGCTTTAATATTGTTTTACCTGGCCCTAAATTATACGGTATTTTAGATTTTATCACTAAAGTCAAATGAATCAAACATTATCATGCATTGAAAAATAAAATAAAAATGGCGTCAACCTTAATAAATCAAATAATAGTGATCGGTTATTTTTGCTTTACTAAACTATTCATTTTGCATAAGCCGGGAATAGCACGGCTGTCGAATGTGGTGCGTAATTAAGAAAACAAATTCTATTATACTCATTTAATAAAAACAAACAAACATATAATGACATTAAGAAAAATTGTCGGTTGTTGTTTTCATAGTCTTTCCAAAACCGTCTGGCGATTAGAGATTAACAAGTTTTTCACGGAACGTCTGTTTTTTTCAGCTTATATTTTCTTCAAAATAATTACACAGCTGCATGTCAACATATGTTTTTTTAAAAGTTACGACTACATTATTTTGTTGTAATATCAATCACTTGCACGTTTCTGTCAAGTCTTATTTTTTATTTAACGCGGCATAATACTTCATAATCGCTGCAGCTTTTTTCGTCGCCTCCGTAAGGAATGTACGCACAGCCGTGGTCGGTGTGAACCTTACCGGGCACGAGGCTTCCCTCGTGGTAACAGCGGGCAACGTACATTCCCCTGTCCGTCGACATGGCGTTATGGGGAACGTTGCCACCGGAGAAACGCTGCCACTCGTAATGGCCAACGGCGTCCACGGGTTGCACGAGGATTTCGTAGTTCTGCTCGACATTCTCCTTGCTGCCCCAAGGGATATGGGCGCCAGGGAGATGGCAACCGGCCTTGCCAGGCGTCATTGAGCCATCCTGCATTCGCACTCGACCGACATACAGTGGCCGTCCGTCGGCCTCGTAACCGGCCCTTATCGCACTCGGAGGAATCCTTCCACCAGAACAGGACTGCCAAACCGCCATACTGCCAACATACAAGAAATGTTTCACTGGGTGCTTGCAATGTGATATATAAATGCATGCTATGCAATCGTATTTACCTCACAAATACAAGTCAAATCGGCCAATTGTTCAGAACTTTGTTACAGTTATCAACGTGGTTAATGAATGCCTTGTTAACCTTTAAACATGATATCATTTGATAAAAGACTTAAAGGCCTAGTTTAAGGAATGTTTGGCATGATAATGCCCTGCTGTGCATCTCCCGCTTATTGCACTGGTGTCACAGTAGGGGCCAGTTTCCTGTGTATTCGTTTATTGGCTCAGAGCCTTTTAAGGTCCATTTTTTTAATAAAAATTCTAAAACTGCCAAGCAGGATACTCAGATCGGAGATAAGAGGGATCAAGGCAAGTAGATTGAGATCAATAAACAGAGGTTGTGTAATATTGTACTATACACATTTTGTTTTGGCGGGGGTTGGGGGGTGGGTCACTTATAGAAGGCTCTAACTAGGCCATTATTATTTAAACAAGAGATGTTTGTCAAACATTATGCCCCCCCCCCCCCCTGAGCGCCATGTTGTCAGGATTATATGGACAATTGAATGAAATATGCATGGACCGAAATGACAGCTGATTTGTTGCTGTTTTAAGATTATGACCATTAAAGTGTGAGGATAAAATGTGTTATGACCGTCATGACCTTTGACTCTATGAACTCAAAATCCAGAGTCATCAGCTGGTCACCAGAAACCTTCATGTCAAGTTTGAGGGCCATGGATGCAGGCATTGTCAAGTTATCACAATACAAGTTTTTTCGTTCAAGGTCACTGTGACCTTGACCTTTGACCCGATGATCCCTTTAATCATAAGGGGTCATCTACAAGTCAGATGCAGTTGAGTTATCACTCGGACAACCTTTTACCATTCAAGATCACTGTGACCTTGACCTTTGGCTCTATGAATCCTAAAATCAATAAGGGTGATCTACTAGTCAGGCTTAACATCCATGTCAAGTTTAATGATCATAGGTTCAGGCATTGTTGAGATATCAGTGGGGGAAGATTTGTTAACTTTTTTTGCGTTAAAGGTTACTGTGACATTGACCTTGGCCTGATGACCCCAAAAGTCGATAGGGGTCATCTACTGGGCAGGCCCAACCTTCATGTCAAGTTTGATGACCATAGGTCCAAGAATTGTCGAGTTTGCTTTCAAGGTCACTGTGACCTTGACCTTTGACCCCTAAAATCAATAGGGGTCATCTACTGGTCAGGCCCAACCTCCATGTCAAGTTTGAGGGCCATGGGTGCAGGCATTGTTGAGTTATCACTTGGACAACCTTTTATCATTCAAGGTCACTGTGACCTTGACCTTTGGCCGAATGACCCCTTAAATTAATAGGGACAATCTTCTGGCCAGGCTCAACCTCCAAATCAAGTTTGAGGGCCATGGGTGCAGCCATTGTCAAATTATCACTCGGATAACCTTTTACCATTCCAGGTCACTGTGACCTTGACCTTTGGCCCAATGACCCCTTAAATCAATAGGGACCATCTTCTGGCCAGGCCCAACCTCCAAGTCAAGTTTGAGGGCCATGGGTGCAGGCATTGTTGAGTTATCACTCGGACAACCTTTTACCATTCCAGGTCACTGTGACCTTGACCTTTGGCCAGATGACCCCAAAAAACCATAGGGGTCATCTCCTGGTCAGGCCAATTCTCCAAGTCAAGTTTGAGGGCCATGGGTGCAGGTATTGTTGAGTTATCAATCGGACAACCTTTTACCATTCAAGGTCACTGTGACCTTGACCTTTGGCCCAATGACCCGCAAAAACAATAGTGGTCATCTACTGGTCAGGCCCAACCTCCAAGTCAAGTTTGAGGGCCATGGGTGCAGGCATTGTTGAGTTATCACTCGAACAACCTTTTACAATTCAAGGTCACTGTGACCTTGACCTTTGACCCATTGAGCCCAAAAAACAATAGGGGTCTTCTACTGGTCAGACCCAACCTCCAAGTCAAGTTTGAGGGCCATGGGTGCAGGCATTGTCATGTTATCACTCGGACAACCTTTTACCATTCAAGGTCACTGTGACCTTGACTTTTGGCCTGATGACCCCCAAAAACAATAGGGGTCATCTACTGGTCAGGCCCAACCTCCATGTCAAGTTTGAGGGCCATGGGTGCAGGCATTGTTGAGTTATCACTCGGACAAGCTTAAAAAATATTTTACCATTAAAGGTCACTGTGACCTTGACCTTTGACCCGATGACCCCCAAAATCAATAGGGGTCATCTACTGGTCAGGCCCAACCTTCATGTGAAGTTTGATGACCATACGTCCAGGAATTGTTGAGTTATCACTCGGACAAGCTTTGGTCTACCGAAGGACCGACCGACCGACCGACCGACATACCGACATGCCTGTGCAAAGCAATATATCCCTCTTCTTCGAAGGGGGGCATAAAAAGGTACAGCTGAAAAAGTTGTCTCAAACCTTGTAAGAAATACTGCCGATCACAAGTGTATCCATCAATCGTCCAGAGCAGCAATGATTTGAAAGTTAACAACGATGACGTTTACAACGTTGTTAATTTTAACAATATTCTGAACAATCGGCCGATTAAGTTAAATTTCACAAACCATTTAATCCACTTAATTGGAGCTGATGAAAAAATGTCAAAAAACGTTATTTCGCTTTGATGGAAAGAGTAAGTAACGCCTTTTAAAACTGAAACATTTTTGCTGAGACTTTCAAATCAATATTATTCTGTTAGCTTCACAGATACACTGATGATCTGCCTAACAAGAGTTGAGACTATAAGTATCTCCCATGGCCGAGAGTGCAAGATAGGTTTATTCCGACCCGAGCGTAGGGTCGGGATGAACCTATCTTACACCAGAGGCTATGGTAGATGCTTAACAGATTCAGGTGTATTTTACTTTATTTAAATATATGAGATCATCATCAAATATTTCTTCCTTAAAAGTTAACAAAGATGACATTTATTCCGTTGTAACAAAGTACTGAACAATCGAGCCATGTTTATAATAAATAAGTATCTATCATTTGCTGTGGTTTTTTTTGTAAATACAATATTACTCAATTTAACATAATTACAAAATAATCGTTTCCAACATAAAGTAAGTACGTGATTATCCTAAAATACATCTACAATACATGCATGTAACATTTTTCATTAACAGCAAGACAAACTTATTAATAAGCCTTCAAATTAAAAATAAAAACGAAATAAGCAAGTCAACTTCAACACGAAAACGCAAAACTTACCCGCTATCGTTAGTTCTAGTTAAAAATGAATAAAGTCTTAAGAAATTCACTTAAATACTCAAACTTCGTCCTATAGCCTAAACACTGGTTGTTGGCTTGAATGTCACACGGTAATTATACTCGTGGTTAATATGTGGTCAGGAAGAATATGTTTGGAATATAACATCATGTGAATCCAGTTGTTAATTAAGATACTTGATTTAACTTCCGAGTCCAATCATACTGTTAACGTAACTGCGTAGTGAGTGTTGTACGTATCCGCATAGAGGTGTACTGTTCGTATCCGCATAGATTTTGTGTACGTATTTGCATAGAGAGGTGCTGTACGTATCCGCATAAAGGTGTAATGTACGTATCCGCATAAAGGTGTAATGTACGCATCCGCATAAAGGTGTGATGTACGAATCCATGTAGAGGTGTGTTGTACGTATCCACATAGAGGTGTGTTGTACGTATCCACATAGAGAGGTGCTGTACGTATCCACATAGAGGTGTGATGTACGTATCCACATAGAGGTGTGTTGTACGTATCCACATAGAGAAGTGTTGTTCGTATCCACAAAGAGAGGTGCTGTACGTATCCACATAGAGGTGTGTTGTACGTATCCACATAGAGGTGTGTTGTACGTATCCACATAGAGGTGTGATGTACGTATTCACATAGAGGTGTGTTGTACGTATTCACAAAGAGGTGTGTTGTACGTATTCACATAGAGGTGTGTTGTACGTATCCACATAGAGACGTGTTGTACGTATCCACATAGAGGTATGTTGTACGTATCCACATAGAGGTGTGTTGTACGTATCCACATAGAGATGTGTTGTACGTATCCACATAGAGAGGTGCTGTACGTATCCACATAGAGGTGTGTTGTACGTATCCACATAGAGGTGTGTTGTACGTATTCACATAGAGGTGTGTTGTACGTATCCACATAGAGGTGTGTTGTACGTATCCATATATAGACGTTTTGTACGTATCCACATAGAGGTGTGTTGTACGTATCTACATAGAGGTGTGCTGTACGTATCCATATAGAGGTGTGTTGTACGTATCCACATAAAGATGTGTTGTAAGTATCCACATAGAGAGGTGTGATGTACGTATCCACATAGAGGTGTATTGTACGTATCCACACAGGTGTGTTGTACGTATCCACATAGAGGTGTGTTGTACGTATCCTCTTAGAGAGGTGCTGTACGTATCCACATAGAGATGTGTTGTACGTATCTACATAGAGATGTGCTGTAGGTATCCACATAGAGATATGTTGTTCGTGTCCACATAGAGATGTGTTGTACGTATCCACATAGTGGTGTGTTGTACGTGTCCGCATATATGTGTGTTATTACGATCCCCATAGAGGTGTGTTGTACGTATCAGAATATATGTGTGTTATTATGATCACCATAGCGTATGATATACGTATTCCCATAGAGGTGTGTTATAACGATCGGCATAGAGGTGTGTTGTACGTGTCCGCATATATGTGTGGTATTACGATCCCCATAGAGGTGTGTTGTACGTATCAGAATATATGTTTGTTATTATGATCACCATAGCGTATGATATACGTATTCCCATAGAGGTGTGTTATAACGATCGGCATAGAGGTGTGTTGTACGTGTCCGCATATATGTGTGGTATTACGATCCCCATAGAGGTGGTTGTACGTATCGGCATATATATGTGTTATTATGATCACCATAGCGTGTGATATACGTATCCTCATAGAGGTATGTTGTACGTATCCGCATATATATGTGTTATTATGATCACCATAGCGTGTGATATACGTATCCCCGTAGAGGTGTGTTTTACGTATCCGCATATACGTGTGTTATTACGATCCCCATATTGGTGTGTTGTACGTTTCCGCATATACGTGTGCTATTACGATCCCCATAGTGGTGTGTTGTACGTTTCCGCATAAATGTGTGCTATAACGATCCCCACAGTGGTGTGTTGTACGTTTCCGCATATATGTGTGTTATTACGATCCCCATAGTGGTGTGTTGTACGTGTCCGCATATATGTGTGCTATTACGATCCACATAGTGGTGTGTTCTACGTGTCCGTATATATGTGTGCTATTACGATCCCCATAGTGGTGTGTTGTACATGTCCACATATATGTGTACTATAACGATCCCAATAGTGGTGTGCTGTACGTGTCCGTATATATGTGTGCTATTACGATCCCCATAGTGGTGTGTTGTACATGTCCACATATATGTGTGCTATAACGATCCCCATAGTGGTGTGTTGTACGTGTCCGCATATATGTGTGCTATTACGATCCACATAGTGGTGTGTTGTACGTGTCCGCATATATGTGTGCTATTACGATCCCCATAGTGGTGTGTTGTACATGTCCACATATACGTGTGTTATTACGATCCCCATAGTGGTGTGTTGTACGTGTCCGCATATATGTGTGCTATTATGATCCCCATAGTGGTGTGTTGTACGTGTCCGCATATATGTGTGTTATTATGTTCCCCATAGTGGTGTGTTGTACGTGTCCGCATATATGTGTGCTATAACGATCCCCATAGTGGTGTGTTGTACGTGTCCGCATATACGTGTGCTCTTATGATCCCCATAGTGGTGTGTTGTACGTATGCGCATATACGTGTGCTATTACGATCTCATAGTGGTGTGTTGTACGTGTCAGCATATACGTGTGTTATTACGATCCCCATAGTGGTGTGTTGTACGTATGCGCATATACGTGTTTTAACGATCCCCATAGTGGTGTGTTGTACGTGTCCGCATATACGTGTGTTATTACGATCCCCATAGTGCTGTATTGTACGTGTCCGCATATACGTGTGTTATTACGATCCCCATAGTGGTGTGTTGTACGTATCCGCATATACCTGTGTAATTACGATCCCCATAGTTGTGTGTTGTAAGTCTCCGCATATACGTGTGTTATTACGATCCCCATAGTGGTATGTTGTACATGTCCGCATATACGTGTGTTATTACGATCCCCATAGTGGTGTGTTGTACGTTTCCGCATATACGTGTGCTATTACGATCCTCATTGTGGTGTTTTGTTCGTGTCCGCATATATGTGTGGTATTATGATCCCCATAGGGGTGTGTTGTACGTGTCCGCATATATGTGTTATTATGATCCACATAGGGTTGTATTGTACGTGTTCGCATATATGTGTGTTATTATAATCCCCATACGGGTGTGTTGTACGTGCCCGCATACATGTGTGTTATTATGATCCACATAGTGGTGTGTTGTACGCGTGCGCATATATGTGTGTTATTATGATCCCCATAGTGGTGTGTTGTACGTGTCCGCATATATGTGTGTTATAATGATCCCCATAGTGGTTTGTTGTACGTGTCCGCATATATGTGTGTTATTACTATCCCCATAGTGGTGTGTTGTACGTGTCCGCACATGTGTGTGTTATTACGATCCGCATAGGGGGGTGTTGTACGTGTCGGCACATGTGTGTGTTATTACGATCCCCATAGTCTTGTGTGGTATGTTTCCGCATATGTGTGTATTATTATGATCCCCATAGGGGTGTGGTGAACGTAATCGGATCGACCTGTTATTGAGCTGTGTGGACCAAAAGTGACATATGTTTAATAACCTCTTATTCAAACAGTTATCTAAAGTGGCATAAAGATGAAGGATCGGGATAGATTATCGAGGCCACGACATACATAGTCATTGGAACGAGGAGTTTTGGCCACGATGTAAAATAAAAATCACAGACTTACCCTTTATGCCGCCGTTGTCAATCAGCAAGCTTTGATATAACAATCGGAACACCTCGGTCATTTTCCATGGAAATTAACCTCGGATGAATGCCGGTATTTTAGTAGAAGTATTTCTTAAACATTTAATGTAAACTATTTAAAAAAAATCAGCATATTCCTGTTTACGATCTTATTCCAATATCAAGTCCTATAATGTATATATCGGTATCGAAATTTAAACTGCTTTGTCGTATATGCAGTTGTGTTTGAAGATTTCTTTGCCTATATTTGCAATATTTCACATATTTAATTCCATTGTCAAACAATATGAAATTCTTATTTTATAAGAGATACAATGTTTAATATCCATTCAAGAACGGTTTGATATCAGAGATGTATACTAAGCAAGAATTGTGTATCAAACCGATATTGGAACATAATGGATACAGCAAAAATCACTAAGATGCAATCAAATACGGGGTTTTGTTTATTTGTCACCAAGGTACTTAAAGTACTGTTAGCGTTTATTATGGAACAACAATAAATACCGACCAATACGGGGGGGGGGGAGGGGGTATACCTAAAATACCTTTATGCACAGACGCTTGCTTATACGCTACCGTGGTACCGCCAAATACAGGTATACAATCTCGTTCAATGAGAATGCAGTTTTACGATAAAAACCATTTGGATCTCCTCAGTCATTTTCCATCGAAAAAAACCACGGGTGTATATGGACGGTTTACAATGTCAGAAATCCTTACAGATTAACTACGCTGCAAGTAGATCGCCTAGTAATTTCAATTTAGCAGTTTAACTGTATGACTTTGCTCTTAGGAGTTCGTGCAATTTTACACTTCACTTGCAATCAATTTAAACACATTAATACAAAATACACGTTTAAAAACTAATATTAATTAACACTATTATTTTTAATTTTATAGACTACTTCTACTGATGTACATGTATCGGCATACATCCGATGTTGTTTCCGATAGGAAATTACTGAGGAGTTCCGAAAGCGATGAAAAGCACCGGAAACGTAAGTGATTATATTTCAAACGGGTCAAAGTTTAATAAACGCTTTCATCACGAAAAACACCGAATATAGAAGAACGCTTTTTCTAAAACTATATAAGCACTTATGCAAATACATGTATCATATTGAATAATACATACCCAATGCATTATCATTGAAACCATACAAATAACAAAATTGACGGGACATGCTTTATTCCTGCTGATGAATACCTCTGAAATTACATAATGGGCTTGTGTCTCTCTAAATTTACACCTTTCACCTGACCGTCTGTGCATAACTTGAATGTTTGGTAAAATGTGCTTACCACGAATCTTAGCTATTGTGGTGTAGATAATTCCGTCATTATTCACAAGTAAACTATGTTATCTATCAGAATACTGAACTCGTTTTATATTCTGTAAATCTTTCTCCTGTAAAGACACAAACTTGTGGCTATGCGTTACAATGTTGTTTGTGGTTTAAGGCCTAGCTTAAGCCTTCTATAAGTCACTCCCCCCAAAAAAAACAACAACCAACAACAACAAAAAAACAACAACACCACCAAACACAAAAAAACACAAAAAAACACAACAACAACAACAAAAAACGTGTATTTATATACAACCTCTGTTAATTGATCTTACTCTAATTGCCTAATTGTCTTATCATATCTCCGATCTGAGTATCATGCTGTGCAGTTTTGGATGTTTTATTATAAAAATGGACCCTAAATGGCCCTGAGCCAATAAACAAATACACAGGAAATTAGCCCCTACTGTGACACCAGTGCAATTAGCAGGAGATGCACAGCAGGGTATTATCATGCCCAACATTCCTTAAACTAGGCCTTTAAGGTTCAAGAGGACTATCTATTGGTTGCATACCCGTTTCAAAGTTTTGATTCAGCATGCAATAATAAAAGCTTATAATGATGACTCCGCAAAACCAACCAAGTAAATTTCGAATCAAATTCAGTTATAAAGCCTGTCACTCAATTACCTGCCAATCAACTCCACAGTATTATAAATACACTTTATTTTATGTTTTTATTAAGAGTTGAATGATTGCGGCTTTATACACCGGCAAACCCAAACCCACCAGCTCATTTTTTTAATCAAATGCATGTTATAAAGCATGTCAATCAACTGCCTGTTATGATCAATCTCACAGTATCATAAATACACTTAATTTCATGTTTGTTTGTTTTTATTATTAGTTAAAAGTTTGCGGCTTTATACACCGGTAAACAAAACACCGCATTTTAAATTTAATGCAAGATATATCCTCTATACAACTGCCTGTTGATCAACCTTGTAGTATAATAAATACACTTAATCTTGTTTGCCTCTTGATGTAGTTGTCGACCGCAACATGCAATATAAGTCAGACTGAGTTATTTGATGCGTTGTAGTTCAAGTATAACTGAAAGAGAATGTGATGAAGGCAAAAAGATCATGCAGTGCAGTATTATTCTCAATTGGATATATCAAATACAGCAGCAAGATTTGCCTGTTCTAGCTTCAGTAATAATGATACTCGCGCCAGTAGAGTTTACCAATACTGTTATACTGCTCACAGTTGTCTTGCTGTGTATTTAGTGTGCATATGAAATACACATACTATAGTTGTACAGTATCTTTCATAAACACCAAAAACATGCGGGGAATAGCGTGGACGTTTACTTTCAGTCCAGCCAACCTCGGGTAAAAACGAACTGCAGGTAAAATCCTCGCACCCCAGGAACCCTAGGTAAGGCCCATTCCCCGCTATTTGGCGCGAAGACAAAATCACCGCCTTCACCCGGCAATACGGGGCCACCTGAAAGGTAAATACACGGCCCATTTCCCCGGTATACCCCCGGACCTAGAGGGCCGTGGTTACAATTGACTGGTGCATTAGTGACACATTAATCCATATCCACAATATTACGGTTGTTGTTGTTGTTGAGTTTATAAAGGTCTGGCCGCGCCCTATAATGGCTGCATTATGGCTTGACCCCGTCACATCCCAAAGTGTGACTAAAACAGAATTTTGAAGCCAAAGGGGGAGTTTTACTCCCATCGGTTGATGGGATATTCGCCAAAGGAGTCATTTTGTATCCAAAGTGCCGCGAAACCGGCGATGAATGACATCTAGAGTGATCCCACAGCTCAATGTTACGGTTATTTGGCTATCGTGATATTTTGCGGGACCATTGAGAGGAGACAGAGAAGAAGTGAATGTTTCTTAAGTATAATATAATTATGACTTGTATGCTTTTGTGGATAAGATAAAAAGCCGTGAAATCTCTAAAACTTTGACATTAACGGCAGAACCAAGAATTGTTAAAGGGAAGGCAATTAAGGTAACTTCTGTCAACGCAAAAAAGTGAAAATGCATCCTCAGTCTATTTCCTTACAGAAAATTAGATCGAAATTGGTGTTGTGTTTTAATGTAGGTATATATGTAATAAAGACACTTAAAGGTTACTACATTTATTCTACAAGTGTATTACATGTGAGTACATCAATAGTCTGAATCATACTGCCTCTCTGATACTTCTAGGGGTTCCATCTCGGCGGAGCTTTTTTGTTCACAATATTACAAGTGGCGGAAAATAAGGAGAAAGAAACACTCTTTAATGATAGAAATGCTAAAAAATGACGAATTTGAATAAAAGTGGCTCAGCTTGAAGTTATGGCTGAAAAGCAAAACGATCGCTTGTATGTTGTAAACACGGAGAACGGCGCTTGTTATAGACGTAACTGAAAACATATTTTGAAATAAATGAGCACTTTGTCACACAACCAGATTACCAGAGAAAATTAATATCCAGCTCAAGCTGACACCCCCCCCCCCCCCTTGTTGGCTGTGGCACCCTTGAAAATGATACTCAAGATTTGTCACCACTTGATAGTGGTCACACGCCAATTTCTACAACCAAGCCAATAAATGAATCTGTCAAGCCAGTGTATATCACAATATAAGGCACACTCTTCCAATTATTATCACATTTGTGTTGAGAAACTGTTAAGTGTATGGCATTTCGCAGGAAAATTGGAAATTCGTGTTTCTTGATAAAGAATGGTTCTCATCATATCATTAACATGTGAACATTGCGGTATATTCACAGAACAGATTTTCTAGTCAATAATTTAAACTTATAAAATAATGTCACATGATATCATTTGTTTCTATCTTTATCAATTCAAAACTATTAAATTAAATCATGGAAGGGAGCCGTTTAATATTTACTGTTTAGCATACTCCCGCCAAGTTAATTTAACTGTTAAACTGCTAGGCACACAGTTGTACTTTCAGGCAAACAGCTGTCTTGCTTCGGTATTGGTGTACATAATTAGGTAATACAACAAGAGGGCCCTGAAGGCCCTGTATCGCTCACCTGATCCAATTCAATAATCATGAGGTATGGAATCAAAACATTTATACCTGCTGGAATTAAAAAATACATTTCCTAGATTCTTCCTAGTGACCAAGTTTTTTTTAATATCACGGATGGTTTTTTTAATATCACAGATGACCCAGTTGCAAACCTTACCTTTGGTGTAATAACTACATTCTAACCAGGTTTCGTATAGATAAAGTAGAAAATATGGCCTCAACAGTGTTTTAACAATGTTTTCTACGATTTGACTTTGTGACCTAGTTTTTGAACTCAGGTTACCCAGTTTCAAACCTGACATTGACTTCATAAACACAATCATCCTGACATAGTTTCATGGTGATCAAAGATAGAATTTAACATCTACAGTGTTTACAAAGTTTTGTCTATGATTTGACCTAGTGGCCTGGTTTTTAACCTCTCATTACCAAGTTTCAAACTCTACCTAAAGATCATCAAGAATAACATACTGATCATGTTTCATGAACATATGGTTAAAATGTGACCTCTAGAGTGTAAACAAGCGTTTCCTTAAAATTGACCTTGTGACCTAGTTTTTGACCACACATGACCTAGATTAAGACTATGCCTAGAGCTAATCAATATAAACATTCTGACTTAGTTTCATAATTATACAGTCATAAATGTGACCTCAAGAGTTTTAACAAGCTTTTCCTATGATTTGACCAAATGACCTAGGTTTTGACCACACATGACCCAGATTTAAACTTGACTTAGAAATTATAAATATAAACATTCTGACCAAAGAAACATGAAGAAACTTTATAAATGTGACCTCTGGATTGTTAATAAGCTTTTCCTTAAATATGACATGGTGACCTAGTTTTTGACCGCACATGACCCAGATTTTAACTTGACTTAAAGATTATTAATATAAACATTCTGACCAACTTTCATGAATATACATTCATAAATGTGACCTCTAGAGTGTTAAAAAGCTTTTTCTTCAATTTAACATGTAGACCTAGTTTTTGACCACAGATAACCCTGATTCGAACTTGACCTTGATATTATCAATATTAACATTCTGACCAAGTTTCATGAAGATGCAGTCATAAATGTGACCTCTATAGTGTTAACAAGCTTTCCCTTTAATTTGACCTAGCGACTTGGTTTTAACCCCAGATGACCAAATATCGAACTCGTCCAAGATTTATTGAGGGTAACATTCTGACCAAGTTTCATTAAGATTGTGCCCAAATTGTGACATCTAGAGTGTTAACAGTCAAATTTTTGACGACGGACGACGTGACGACGGACGCCTGCGACGGCCGACGGACACAGGGCGATCACAATAGCTCACCTTGAGCACTTTGTGCTCAGGTGAGCTAAAAATTTAGTTGTATTGTTTATTAAATTCGTCTTTGTTCTTAATTTAGCATACATCAAAAGGATTGAAGTTTACTTTTTAAAACTGAAACATTATTTTGTTTTTAAAATGTTCCTAATAGTCAAACGAACACGATCACATTCCAATATATTTAGACTAAGCATTCAGACTACTTTTTACTCCAAGGGGGATTATAATCTTAAATCTGTGTTGTGTTAATGCGACATTTTCTTTAGATAGCTTTTCATCCAATATCGCATGGCAACAGTCTATAAATATACATTCACTTTTAGATGCACAAGATCCATGGTTAGAAAAGCGGCTCACTAACAAAGAGATGTGTTAACTGATTATGAGAAACAAGAGAAGACATGTTCACAAGTTTGTAAATTTTCATATGTTTCTTATTTATTAGATTGGTCTTAGCTTTTTACAAAATAATTGCAATGTGATGTCGCTCAATAATGTGCTGTACATGTAGAGTGTATGCAAAATTATCTTTTCAATGCATCGGTCAGAAAACAATCGCAAATTTATAAAGGGTGGCTTGAACAAAATGCAAGGAACTCAAAGACGTTATAATAAATAATTGTTAACACGATGTTCATTGTATGAATAAGAAACATATTCGATCGAGTTTGCATCATGTAGAAAACTAACAGGGGCCTAGTTACCCAGGTTTATGTTCACGAATTACCGGTGTAAGTAGGTTCATTGAGGAGTTAAATTTAAAAAAAAAATGTATTGAATTGCCAATTTTTACATATACTAAAGGTATACTAATGTAACCTTCGAATGTTAATATGTTTTCAACATCATAAAACAAATGATTACTTGAAAGATAATAACATTTATAGATAAATATAAAAATAAATATTACTTGGAAGACAATAATACTCGTGGCTGAACTATCCTTAATAAAAACTTAATATTAGCGCAAATTTTGAAAAGGCTAATTAACCATTCCAAAGATTTAAGTTCTTAATCCCTCTTTAGATATATATGTATATTTATATAAATATGCAAGAATAGAGCGATTTATAATATTGTATGACTCATTTTACTGGTATCCCTAAACATGCAACTTTCTCCACAACCATTTTTTTGAAAGAGATGTTTTAAAGACGATCAATGAGATGGTAGCGCGTGTTCCACAGCGGCACGTGACCCCCCCCCCCTCCGTTTGTCTTCAGCATTTTCAAATCTACCTATGAATCGGCTTCAAGTGGTGCAGTGTGAAAGATAAGAGTTCGAATGTAAGTGTTTTAAAGTTGTCAATTTAAGCATTAATTGTAATAGTTTATCTAAATACAGTTAGATTTTCAGGAAAAAGGCATCGATGTGATTATATTTAAATATTTAATAGTGATTTGTCTGCGTTATTACGTGAGAGAGCTATTTAGTGCTTTAACTGCTGTGTCTAAAACTGTTACACTCTTTGATTTGTTTCGGAGAATTTGTTTAATTTTCAGTATGAAGGAAAATTGTGCAGTGTAAATGCATCAACCTATACTGTATTATTATTTTAGGTAAGCAGGGCTTTTTCAGCAAAAGTTGGCAAAAAACTACAACTTTTTATTTCAATTTAACTTTCTCTAAGTCGAGTTTTAATGATGAAAATTGTTGAAATTATTTCTATTAAGAACTTTCCAGTTATTACATTTATTTGTGTAAAACGAATGGAATAAAGATAATTAATTATATTTAAATAAACGTGCTTATCTGGGTCGGAGTCCGGTTTTGAACTTGAGATTGTTCGTAAATATGGCCTCTGACCTTTTCATTTTGGGAAATTTTTGGCGAACGCGCTTCAAATTTGGAAAATTTTACCGACAAGGTCATTTATTATTATAAAAAATAGAAGGTTGAAATTCTATTAGAAACAATCACAATTATTATATAACATCACAAACCATTTAATATTTGTTTACTTTTTCATGAGAAACATTTTCTGAGTAACACGTGTCTGACATACATAATTCAATTGGGAAGTATCTAAAGAAGATGAACAGCATGTACAATTGTGTGATTTTCTGATGCATGGTGATCCCATACCATTTTCTTAAGCGGAATGGTGTGTAGAGAACGGATGAGTAAACATATACCATACACGGTAAAAACAGAAAAAAACAACAACTGCTGTCTTTTCAGGTCCGATCTTGGTTGAAATAAACAAACTACAACAATTTTATCTGTGATATTTTTCCGATCATTTATTTAAAAAAAATTAAACAGCAGGCAATATTATATGATACCATACAAATTTAACATTGCTGTACAGTGCATTCACTCGTTCCTCTTGAGTAAATAATAAGTCTCAAACGGTATTACACATCAACATAGTGTTGTATAATCAAATCTGACTTTAAAAGAATGGGGGTTTGATCTACTTGGCAGTTATTGTAGGGGTATATAGGTTCATATATCTTTATTTGAGTCTCGTCCATATGCATACTAAACGTTACACGCAACACATAAAACAAGTGTATGGCCATTCTATAAAGAATAACAAGAGACTGTTTGACAAATATATAGATAATATTATCACACATATAAAATACTTATATGTGACTGATACTGGTTGATAAAAATAACTGTACTTACAAATAAAACACCAATATGTCGCACAGTCAATTTTCGTCCATCAATGAACATCAGTGAACATAAGCGGCTTTAAAAGCTCAGAAAAAGTGAATCAGCCGACTTAATACTGACAAAAGCTACCAGAAACACTTAACAGGTAGATGTTATTTATTTGACAAACCAGTATATATGAACAAATCTAATGAAAAGGAACCAATATATTTTTGTCACCTATTAAAATATTACCACCACAAACAAACAACAAAAACATCCAGATACTTAAATGTATATACTTGACTGCAATGACTATTGTCCTGTTTTAACATGTCTGTGAAGTTAGCCTATGCAGCCGATTTAGCCTATGTAGCCTGTGTAGTAAACAGGCTGCAGCGTGCAGCCTATGTAGCCGATTTAGCCTGTGTAGAAAACAGGATGCAGCTTATATAATAGCCGATGTTGCCTGCCGTGACAGGTGCACGTGAAACAATCATGGGTGTCGCAAATGGGTTTGGGCGCATTAAGCACGTGAACATTGCCTTATGCATCGCTAAATAGGCTGCTATGGGTCATGTTCGAGGCATTGGCACGTGCACGTGAAACAATCATGGGTATCGCCACTATGCCAGGGTGGTAGGCATTTGGAAACACTTCAACCTCACATAGGCCACTGTGCTGGGAAAACTCTGGTTTGGGCGCATTAAGCACGTGAACATTGCCTTATGCATCGCTAAATAGGCTGCTATGGGTCATGTTCGAGGCATTGGCACGTGCACGTGAAACAATCATGGATATCGCCACTATGCCAGGGTGGTAGGCATTTGGCAACACTTCAACCTCACATAGGCCACTGTGCTGGGAAAACTCTGGTTTGGGCGCATTAAGCACGTGAACATTGCCTTATGCATCGCTAAATAGGCTGCTATGGGTCATGTTCGAGGCATTGGCACGTGCACGTGAAACAATCATGGGTATCGCCACTATGCCAGGGTGGTAGGCATTTGGCAACACTTCAACCTCACATAGGCCACTGTGCTGGGAAAACTCTGGTTTGGGCGCATTAAGCACGTGAACATTGCCTTATGCATCGCTAAATAGGCTGCTATGGGTCATGTTCGAGGCATTGGCACGTGCACGTGAAACAATCATGGGTATCGCCACTATGCCAGGGTGGTAGGCATTTGGCAACACTTCAACCTCACATAGGCCACTGTGCTGGGAAAACTCTGGTTTGGGCGCATTAAGCACGTGAACATTGCCTTATGCATCGCTAAATAGGCTGCTATGGGTCATGTTCGAGGCATTGGCACGTGCACGTGAAACAATCATGGGTATCGCCACTATGCCAGGGTGGTAGGCATTTGGCAACACTTCAACCTCACATAGGCCACTGTGCTGGGAAAACTCTGGTTTGGGCGCATTAAGCACGTGAACATTGCCTTATGCATCGCTAAATAGGCTGCTATGGGTCATGTTCGAGGCATTGGCACGTGCACGTGAAACAATCATGGGTATCGCCACTATGCCAGGGTGGTAGGCATTTGGCAACACTTCAACCTCACATAGGCCACTGTGCTGGGAAAACTCTGGTTTGGGCGCATTAAGCACGTGAACATTGCCTTATGCATCGCTAAATAGGCTGCTATGGGTCATGTTCGAGGCATTGGCACGTGCACGTGAAACAATCATGGGTATCGCCACTATGCCAGGGTGGTAGGCATTTGGCAACACTTCAACCTCACATAGGCCACTGTGCTGGGAAAACTCTGGTTTGGGCGCATTAAGCACGTGAACATTGCCTTATGCATCGCTAAATAGGCTGCTATGGGTCATGTTCGAGGCATTGGCACGTGCACGTGAAACAATCATGGGTATCGCCACTATGCCAGGGTGGTAGGCATTTGGCAACACTTCAACCTCACATAGGCCACTGTGCTGGGAAAACTCTGGTTTGGGCGCATTAAGCACGTGAACATTGCCTTATGCATCGCTAAATAGGCTGCTATGGGTCATGTTCGAGGCATTGGCACGTGCACGTGAAACAATCATGGGTATCGCCACTATGCCAGGGTGGTAGGCATTTGGCAACACTTCAACCTCACATAGGCCACTGTGCTGGGAAAACTCTGGTTTGGGCGCATTAAGCACGTGAACATTGCCTTATGCATCGCTAAATAGGCTGCTATGGGTCATGTTCGAGGCATTGGCACGTGCACGTGAAACAATCATGGGTATCGCCACTATGCCAGGGTGGTAGGCATTTGGCAACACTTCAACCTCACATAGGCCACTGTGCTGGGAAAACTCTGGTTTGGGCGCATTAAGCACGTGAACATTGCCTTATGCATCGCTAAATAGGCTGCTATGGGTCATGTTCGAGGCATTGGCACGTGCACGTGAAACAATCATGGGTATCGCCACTATGCCAGGGTGGTAGGCATTTGGCAACACTTCAACCTCACATAGGCCACTGTGCTGGGAAAACTCTGGTTTGGGCGCATTAAGCACGTGAACATTGCCTTATGCATCGCTAAATAGGCTGCTATGGGTCATGTTCGAGGCATTGGCACGTGCACGTGAAACAATCATGGGTATCGCCACTATGCCAGGGTGGTAGGCATTTGGCAACACTTCAACCTCACATAGGCCACTGTGCTGGGAAAACTCTGGTTTGGGCGCATTAAGCACGTGAACATTGCCTTATGCATCGCTAAATAGGCTGCTATGGGTCATGTTCGAGGCATTGGCACGTGCACGTGAAACAATCATGGGTATCGCCACTATGCCAGGGTGGTAGGCATTTGGCAACACTTCAACCTCACATAGGCCACTGTGCTGGGAAAACTCTGGTTTGGGCGCATTAAGCACGTGAACATTGCCTTATGCATCGCTAAATAGGCTGCTATGGGTCATGTTCGAGGCATTGGCACGTGCACGTGAAACAATCATGGGTATCGCAACTATGCCAGGGTGATAGGCATTTGGCAACACTTCAACCTCACATAGGCCACTGTGCTGGGAAAACTCTGGTTTGGGCGCATTAAGCACGTGAACATTGCCTTATGCATCGCTAAATAGGCTGCTATGGGTCATGTTCGAGGCATTGGCACGTGCACGTGAAACAATCATGGGTATCGCCACTATGCCAGGGTGGTAGGCATTTGGCAACACTTCAACCTCACATAGGCCACTGTGCTGGGAAAACTCTGGTTTGGGCGCATTAAGCACGTGAACATTGCCTTATGCATCGCTAAATAGGCTGCTATGGGTCATGTTCGAGGCATTGGCACGTGCACGTGAAACAATCATGGGTATCGCCACTATGCCAGGGTGGTAGGCATTTGGCAACACTTCAACCTCACATAGGCCACTGTGCTGGGAAAACTCTGGTTTGGGCGCATTAAGCACGTGAACATTGCCTTATGCATCGCTAAATAGGCTGCTATGGGTCATGTTCGAGGCATTGGCACGTGCACGTGAAACAATCATGGGTATCGCCACTATGCCAGGGTGGTAGGCATTTGGCAACACTTCAACCTCACATAGGCCACTGTGCTGGGAAAACTCTGGTTTGGGCGCATTAAGCACGTGAACATTGCCTTATGCATCGCTAAATAGGCTGCTATGGGTCATGTTCGAGGCATTGGCACGTGCACGTGAAACAATCATGGGTATCGCCACTATGCCAGGGTGGTAGGCATTTGGCAACACTTCAACCTCACATAGGCCACTGTGCTGGGAAAACTCTGGTTTGGGCGCATTAAGCACGTGAACATTGCCTTATGCATCGCTAAATAGGCTGCTATGGGTCATGTTCGAGGCATTGGCACGTGCACGTGAAACAATCATGGGTATCGCCACTATGCCAGGGTGGTAGGCATTTGGCAACACTTCAACCTCACATAGGCCACTGTGCTGGGAAAACTCTGGTTTGGGCGCATTAAGCACGTGAACATTGCCTTATGCATCGCTAAATAGGCTGCTATGGGTCATGTTCGAGGCATTGGCACGTGCACGTGAAACAATCATGGGTATCGCAACTATGCCAGGGTGATAGGCATTTGGCAACACTTCAACCTCACATAGGCCACTGTGCTGGGAAAACTCTGGTTTGGGCGCATTAAGCACGTGAACATTGCCTTATGCATCGCTAAATAGGCTGCTATGGGTCATGTTCATGGCATTGGCACGTGCACGTGAAACAATCATGGGTATCGCCACTATGCCAGGGTGGTAGGCATTTGGAAACACTTCAACCTCACATAGGCCACTGTGCTGGGAAAACTCTGGTTTGGGCGCATTAAGCACGTGAACATTGCCTTATGCATCGCTAAATAGGCTGCTATGGGTCATGTTCGAGGCATTGGCACGTGCACGTGAAACAATCATGGGTATCGCCACTATGCCAGGGTGGTAGGCATTTGGCAACACTTCAACCTCACATAGGCCACTGTGCTGGGAAAACTCTGGTTTGGGCGCATTAAGCACGTGAACATTGCCTTATGCATCGCTAAATAGGCTGCTATGGGTCATGTTCGAGGCATTGGCACGTGCACGTGAAACAATCATGGGTATCGCCACTATGCCAGGGTGGTAGGCATTTGGCAACACTTCAACCTCACATAGGCCACTGTGCTGGGAAAACTCTGGTTTGGGCGCATTAAGCACGTGAACATTGCCTTATGCATCGCTAAATAGGCTGCTATGGGTCATGTTCGAGGCATTGGCACGTGCACGTGAAACAATCATGGGTATCGCCACTATGCCAGGGTGGTAGGCATTTGGCAACACTTCAACCTCACATAGGCCACTGTGCTGGGAAAACTCTGGTTTGGGCGCATTAAGCACGTGAACATTGCCTTATGCATCGCTAAATAGGCTGCTATGGGTCATGTTCGAGGCATTGACACGTGGACGTGAAACAATCATGGGTATCGACACTATGCCAGGGTGGTAGGCATTTGGCAACACTTCAACCTCACATAGGCCACTGTGCTGGGAAAACTCTGGTTTGGGCGCATTAAGCACGTGAACATTGCCTTATGCATCGCTAAATAGGCTGCTATGGGTCATGTTCGAGGCATTGGCACGTGCACGTGAAACAATCATGGGTATCGCCACTATGCCAGGGTGATAGGCATTTGGCAACACTTCAACCTCACATAGGCCACTGTGCTGGGAAAACTCTGGTTTGGGCGCATTAAGCACGTGAACATTGCCTTATGCATCGCTAAATAGGCTGCTATGGGTCATGTTCGAGGCATTGGCACGTGCACGTGAAACAATCATGGGTATCGCCACTATGCCAGGGTGGTAGGCATTTGGCAACACTTCAACCTCACATAGGCCACTGTGCTGGGAAAACTCTGGTTTGGGCGCATTAAGCACGTGAACATTGCCTTATGCATCGCTAAATAGGCTGCTATGGGTCATGTTCGAGGCATTGGCACGTGCACGTGAAACAATCATGGGTATCGCCACTATGCCAGGGTGGTAGGCATTTGGCAACACTTCAACCTCACATAGGCCATTGTGCTGGGAAAACTCTGGTTTGGGCGCATTAAGCACGTGAACATTGCCTTATGCATCGCTAAATAGGCTGCTATGGGTCATGTTCGAGGCATTGGCACGTGCACGTGAAACAATCATGGGTATCGCCACTATGCCAGGGTGGTAGGCATTTGGCAACACTTCAACCTCACATAGGCCACTGTGCTGGGAAAACTCTGGTTTGGGCGCATTAAGCACGTGAACATTGCCTTATGCATCGCTAAATAGGCTGCTATGGGTCATGTTCGAGGCATTGGCACGTGCACGTGAAACAATCATGGGTATCGCCACTATGCCAGGGTGGTAGGCATTTGGCAACACTTCAACCTCACATAGGCCACTGTGCTGGGAAAACTCTGGTTTGGGCGCATTAAGCACGTGAACATTGCCTTATGCATCGCTAAATAGGCTGCTATGGGTCATGTTCGAGGCATTGGCACGTGCACGTGGTAAAGTTAATAGAGTTTGTATTTTGCTTTTCATCTCAACAGAAAGGTTTTAAAGGTTGTTATTTTGATTTCAGTATAGTTTTTACATTTTCAGTATCTTTCCCCTCTTTTTAATGAAATGAAAATGATATGGAGTAACCAGGTTTCAAAATTAAAGATTATTTAACTATGGAAACCTTGTGCCACAAAAGTTTGTACATACAATTTAGTTGCGTTTAGGTAATTAAAATGCATTTAGCCATTGCCATGTGTGTATAGAGCTGTTTTGATGAAAATCAGAGAAACGTAAAGTGGACCTGAGAAACAAGATTTACTTGCCCAGATTGTGTCACTGCCCGAATATACTTTTACATTTAGTTTGTTATTGAGCGAATTCATCTGTATATCTCGTAATTAAGGAAGGCAGTTTGAGAATGACCCCCTAAGTACCTACATGTATAAATGCATAGTACCTCGGACTATGATTAAATATTTCTAGACAGTAATTGTGAAAAAAGAGCTCACTCTATTGAAGTGTATACCAGTTGTCTTAAGAACTTACTTCAAACAGCAAAAACATTGATCTTAGGCATGAGTTATTCTTAACTCGGTAATTTGCATACCCATTTGAAGAAAAACAATCACAAACCTAATACCAAACATAATGAGAAAAAATCAACTCATTTAGATACAAGAGAATAGATGGACACTTTTTATTTTTTTTAAAGTAATTAATTCAACGATTTTTACATTATTTTAAATCCGGGAATGACCAAAAAATGTAGCATGTTTCTATATTATTGATATAAGAAAATAATTAAAGGTTCGGACATGTTGCAAGACTAGCATATAACACAAAAGAGATTTCTTTCAATGTTCTTTCGTCAAACTTTTCTTCAATTCGTATTCTGATCTCCTCATGAATAACATACGGAATGCCGTTAGGGCCATCGTTTGTGACTGTGTTTATCTGAAACGCGATAATCGATAGTACAATGGTAAAAACGCGACAGTACGAGGATGAAAACACGACAGTACGATGATAAAGACACAACAGTACGATGATGAAAACGCGAGATCATGAATTTACGGTGCGCATGCGCAAAGAAGAATTTATCCTCCATGTGACAAAATGTCGGTTTCAGGGGGGCTTGTATTAAGTCATTGAATCATGTCTTCAACTGAAGCTTTTATCACGCATTTTGAATTGATCTGAAATACTGTTCATTAAAGGTTTAAATAACGATTGACACACTAAAGATTAAATTATGAATTGTCTTTATACAATAAAACCAACCAGTCAAAACAGTATCTTCGAACAGTTTTCCAAATGCAAGACCTCTGAGGTCACATCATCATCATCATCATCATCATCATCATCATCATCATCATCATCACAGAAAATACTAATTCATCATTTAATTTTTATTACATTAGTCACTAGCAAGCACTCATTTTAATGCTGTGTTCTTTGAACAAAAGCGTCTACAATAATCCACAAGTGCTGTTGCACATTTGTCACCCCGAAATGTCCTTGGACCACCTTGAAGTGAGTCTAGAGAACGTATTAAATTACCTTTAGGAGTATTGTCTCCAGATTAACTGTTAACAAAGCATTTACGCATATACGATTTTCGCTTGAAATTTCATCTTGGTACGTCTTGGATGTCTGCGAAAATTTCACAATCGCCGGGATTGAAGAATTTCGTATGACGGGACGTATGGCTTTCCATAATTTGCCCTAAGAAAACCAATAAATCATGCACATGCAACATGCAGAAAAGCTGTGAAACATCAGTAGCTTGTAGTGACGCTTTAATTCCGGATATTGCTAAAAAAAATTGCTTATTAAGGACATTATGCTGTTTTGTTCAATTAAATAAATTACATATAACCGTAGATCTAAAATTTCTTCAAGAAATAGAGATCAATCACATTTATGATAATACTATTCAAACAAAAACGCTTTCACTCTAGTAATGTAAGCTTATTTATACTCGCATTCGTGCCTTACCCATTCGGCGAGTGCTCCGATAGGATTGTTAGTCATTTTAGTTTTTTTGGAACAAAGTGCACAGGCAGAATGTAACCCTGGTTACAGCTACAGTGGTTCATTAGCGTATAGCACGAACATGTGTATTCTTTCAAAAGGAGAACTATTACTGAGTCCCGACTCGTAAACAAGGACTGGATAAATTAGTTTATCGAAAAGATCCAAACTATGCTGAACCGAAATGCAGTGATAATAAGATAAACAAGTTTTAAGCTTAAATATTGCCTGCAATACTTGTTTAGATAATGCATCAACAGTTTTTGAAAAATAATTTCTATTTTAATTGTCCAAAAAGGATGAATAAATGTCGAAAACAATGGTTGTTTTGAAGGATACCGAGTTTAATTAAATAGAAATGAGCATAAAACGCGGTATTTCTACCTTATGGGACTATACTAGACAACAGTAGATATTTTAGCATTCAACAATCATCTAACAGTTTTGCGCTTTCTACTTTTAAATGCACGGCTACAATCTTGTTACCAGTAATTGATATTTTCCATAAATGTGTTATTTAGTAAATAGTTAAAGGTAAATCAGTCAAAATTGATGTTTGTTATACATGTGTATGTATTGGTTTTGAATAAGAGTGTCACTTTTAGCAATCGGGAACACAGTTTGGTGTTGTTAAGTTTTAGAAAGTAACATTAAAGCTGCACTCTACAGATTGACAGTTTTGACATTATTGTTTTTTAGTTTTTGTCTCAGAACCAGACTTCAATTAAGTCATTTAAGATAGAATAATAGAGCAGATCTCAATTGTTAGAATAACTGCTAAACATTTCAGTTTTCTATAAGCGTAAGTAACACTTAAGCCATAAAAGATCAATTTCCAAAAGTATAGAATTTAGAAAAGAATATGTAATCTTTTGTCTGCTATTTTCCAGACACTTACGCAAAATTGCCTCATTCCAAAACATTTTTTTTTGTAAAATCGGTAAATCTGGGAGAGAGCATCTTTAAACAGAAATTATATGAAACATTATGTCTCAGAGACAATGTTTTTGGTTTATTATATTGTAAGGTTTCCATAACCTGTTTACACTATTAAATGTTTTGTAAACCTGTTGATGGATTTTAAATCAAAACTGACTTGAAAGTTTATTTTTATAGAAAATATACTGGATAATAAGGTATATATTGAATAAAATGTTATATAGTATGAGAACACAGATATCAAACAATACTGTGGCCAATTGATAAATTGATTGATGTTTGAATGGAATTAATGACCGAGAAAAGGTTGCAACAGGCAGAATGACAAAGTTAGAGAATGAGTCGTGGTGTGTGTTTTATTCTCAGTTAAGAATTTAATAGTGAAGACAAGAATATTGAATCTGACCCTGGCTTCAGGGTTCCAGAATTTGTAATTTGATGATTAACTCCTTCTGATCATTTGTCTGAAAAATAATCACAATCAATTAACTTATAAAACATTGCACATAAAACATTACAAAATACCTCATTATGACATCCAAATATGTAGAACTTATTTATAAACTAATCTGGCCCACTGGCTTTACCATTATTAAGTTTTTTTTACAAGCCTTTCTAACTTCACCAACAATACAAGGGACACTTAATTCTTGGAACATGGTATTTAATTCATCATCTAAATACCTGTCATTAAAATGCAACACAACTATATCCGGCTGATAAAAAAACGAATTCGGGTTCATTATGGTTATAAAGTACTCAACAAAATCATTTGATGTAAGTAAACATGTTTTTGTACTCCTTTTGTGCACAACTTAGCATTATAACATCTCATTTATTTGATTGTGATTTATCATACTTTACTTTCAATTTTTGCTATGTTTTTAATTAATTCCAACATGCACCATATTTAATCTATTTTCATCACTAACATTTTGACTAAATTATTTAGCCGTTTCAAGTCTTTGCAGTCTTCATCAAAATAGTTTGCGTCTTTTTTACTACATGCGAACCAATACTTTTCTATTTACTATTACCAATAGTTTTCTTAAACAAAAGACTACATATTATATCCATAATATCTGTTAAAGATTGAAGGTTAACATCCAAATCTTTATTGTCTCTTAGGTACCGTTCATATAACGTCATTGATATAAATTAAGGCCAAAAAAAAATTACCCGTGTTTCCGGTAACCCGACCGACCCTATTTTTCCCCGCCGTCCCTAATCTTTTTTAAGACATAAAAGTAAAAAAAAATTTTTTTTTAAATTCTTTCGTAAAAAATTATATTTCTTCAAATATATCGTTATTATTTGCGTTGTTTGTCTGTCAATGTCCCCGGAGAATGTACTTTTATTCCTGATTATGTATTACCGAGACGGAAAAACAAAATGGCGGAGGGCGGCGAACCCTGTCCGATATCTTAAAATTGGCAAACGCATGTTTACAGTTAAAACACGTGGTTGATCACCGGAGCAGATTTTGCTGTATTTTTAATGAAAATATTTTGAATTATAGTTCGCGGTGTAATTTATCCATATCCATGTCCAAATTAAAACTTACTTTTTACGATAAGGCTTTGCGTATATCATGCCAGCTTCTTACGATTAGGCTTTGCGAATTCATGCAGGCTAACTGCCAGGTTCCAATACACATTTCATTTATCGTTATATTAATTTATCCGCAATTATCAATGGTTATTTATTTCGCCTTATTTAAGTCCCAACTGAAATCCTGTGAAAACAAAAACCTGTGACAGTTAACTCATTTATTGGAATGTGTCGGCTGCAGATCAAACGGTACAATTTGTGACGTCAGAGCACGAGCGGTGATAAGATCAAAAGCGCGTGGCTATGGTTTGTATCTAATTCGGTCAGTTGGATACCGTATGATCCCATTTGATTGCCAGGAATTCGCCTAGGCTGGTACGAAAATACCATATGACCGTAAAAAAAATAATCAATAATCGTCGTCTGGGAATCTCAAAACAATAACCGAAATGTTTAAATTCACTATAAATATGAATGAAACTTTAATTCGTCACCTTAGTGCAATAACTCAATAACTACATATAGATATAGAAGCAGATATTGAGTTCTTGCACTAAGGTGACGAATTGTAGTAATGTACGAAAATAAGATAAATCCATAACCGCGTTTACTTGTTGTTTTATTAACCTACCTCCACTTGAAGGCCTAGTTTAAGGAGCTCACAGTTGACAAGAAAATCGGCGATTTTCCTCAAGCAAATTGAAAATTTAGTTGATAATTGACTGTTTGGCTAAAACATTATCAAAGATTTGTTGAAATTGAAGTGCTGGATTTTTCCTAAAAACCGATCACGACTTATAAACGAGTATTGTATAAAAAAAAAATCACCAGATTTCATGTGCAAAATTGGCGGGAAAATACGGTAGTCGAAGGTTAGGAAATGATTTCACATTAAACAATGCTGTTTTATCAGACTTTTTGTAAATTAGGAAACGCGTAGATATAACACAATTGATCTGATGCAACAGAAATTTGCATGATATGGAAAGTTTAAAAAAAGAAAAAAGAAAAAAAAAATCCCGACCTACCGACCTTATTTTTTTCCGCCATGTTACACAGGTATTTTTAATCGGCCTAGGGAGATTGGTCTTCATGTTGTACGCTCATGTTTTATCAATCATTCATCACAATAATTTTCATTTTGTTGTTTTCCTAATTAATTTTGTGTCATATTATTTATCTTCCTATCGGTTTTTCCACAGAACTGAAACGCTTATTTAGTAGTTACTGAACAATAATTATCGTGTTGATAAATTTCTACGACATTTTTATGCAACATCTTCTCTACTAATTAATGGGGTTACTTTGTATAATAAGTTCCACCTACTGCTTACCATGCCGATACAAAAAATATACTGAGGTAAATCCAACACCAAGGAGAACACTCTGAAGTCAGAACACTTATATTTCAATGCTAACCCCATGTTTCATTCTTGCTCACCCGGCATGCACATCCGGTTAATTCGATCGTGCTGACACCCGGTGCCAGATTGATCTCTCGAAACAACGGCCCTCCTCTTAGTTATTAGTTATTTTAATGTAAGCTTTACGGAAAGTAAAACATGCGATAGAGTGCGATAGAATGAATAATTTATTTACCAGCAACAGTTATGGTGTCAGTTAGCAACGTCGCATGCTATTTGGTGAAATTTGCATTCCGGATCGGAATCACGGTAATGATCTATATTATGAATCAACTACATACTACGTAACAATACATCAAACAAATAACATAATGTGAGACGTCAGTTATGCAACGAAAGAAATGATAACAGGCTGTTATATAACACGCTCTGACTTTTATTGTGGATTTCTACACAAGCTGGCAGGTGCGAAGGCAATAATGCATGCGAATTTCTTCCTGAATCTATTTTAGATGTATTCAACAACTTGTTCGTGTATTTTTTGTGTTTATAATAAAACTCCAAAACGGATTATTACATGTTGTTAACTTGGCGTATTTAGGATTCTACAATAGATGGTCAAAGTTTAGGGGCTCGACTTAAATGTCATTAAGACTATGTTAATCTCCAGGTGGCGCTTGGGCAAGCTTTAGTATGGTTTAATGCGTGTTTCACATCAGGGACATGTACGAATCTAAATTATACCAACAAATATACCAGACATTAAACTTTGCGTGCATATAGAATGAAGGTTACACAATTGATATTTCTTAATTTGTTTTTGATGTAACACCACTAGAAACATGAGTTTGAGAAAAAATCCAACCATCAAATGGTGTACTTTGGGTTTCGAATTGCCTGTTTAATAGAAACATAGCCATGTGCCATAGCAGCTGGTTTGTATCAGACGGCATGCCACTCTATTAAATACTATAGTCAGCCCTACGCATATGTACCAGGGAACTGCTGAAATTCAGCTAGAGCTTATCAGCACTGCACATTATTATTGGCGCCGCACTATTGGATGGGAATTCTTTTTAATTCGCGGTAGGAGCGTTGTTAAATCTGATTGACAGTTGTTTTTTATTGTTATTTTATTATGATTTAAAAAATGCAAATGGATGGCCATAGCATGGATGTTAATAATGCTATTGATGGTTAAAAAGTTTGTCTTCAATTTATCTTCAAAACATTATTTCCGAAGAAAGACAAATAAATTTAATAACTGTTCCCGATTCGTTTACGTTTTCCGATTGGTTACCTGTAATCATGTGCCGGAAATGTTAAATGGGTGGACCGTTAATTATAAGATTGCGAATAATTATGTTTTATTTTGTTTTGTTATGTTTACTGAATTAGTAAACCATACGCTTCTTTTTAAAAAAAAATCGATATCGGAATTAAATGTTCACCTTACTTTATTTGTTAATGTGTTGAAGGTGACATTAGTAAAAATTCATAACGATTGTCCCGAGTTGTTTTGATTAAGAACACTACACAGTCAGCGCACAAAATGATTGGTCGAGTCAGTCATGTGATATGATGTTTTCGCGGGAACTTCATAAATCTTAGTGTTACACTTTGAAAAGAACACTTTCCCTTAGTTTGTTTGCGTCATTATATGCTCGTTGACCGTAGCTATTCATTGTTTTTAAACATATAACAAATGCATAAACTATTAAACGGCGCCCTTTGATGCTTTGCATCAATGGTCTTTCTTGTCTGTGTATGTAAATGTAAATACTGAGAGGCTCTGGGCTCAAAAACTTGACAATCACAAATTAGGGTCATTGCTGATCTTATCTTGTTTCAGCCTTGGTAATTTCTTTTCACTCTTTTAAGCAATCGGAAACAGTGTTTTGTGTTGTTAAATTTTAGAAAGTAACATTAAAGCTGCACTCTACAGGTTGGCAGTTTTGACATTATTAATTTTTATTTTTTCGTCTCAGAACCAGCCTTCAATTAATTCATTTAAGATAAAACAATAGAGCAGATCTCAATTGTTTGAAAAACTGCTAAAAATTCAATTTTCTTTAAGCGTAAATGATACTTTACTCATCCTTAGCCATAAGAGATCAATTTCCAAAAGAAAATTTATCAAAAATATCATTTACGCAAAAATGCCTCATTCCAAGACAAAAAATGATAAAATTGTCAAATCGGTCAATCTGTGAGAGTGCAGCTTTAAAGCTGCACTCTCACAGATTGACCGATTTGACAACGATTTTTTTTTTGTTTTGGAACAAGCAATGTTTAACGAAAATCCATGGAAAACATGGATATAATACTGATGACAAAAAATAAGATCGCAAATATTTATATTTAAGTTCAAAAATTGATGTGTTATGCATTTTTCTTAAACCGTTAGTAACGATTTAAGTCATTAAACATTAATTTTCGAACAGAAATATGAAAATCTGAGAGCTGATCTTTTGTCAGCAGCCTTTTATCATTGGTTTGCAGATAATTACGCAAAATTTTGCTCAATTCAAGACGGAAAATAAAAAAGTTGTAAAAACGGCAAGTCTGTGAGAGTGCAGGTTTAAACAGAGACTATATGATATATTATGTCTCAGAGACAATGTTTTTGGTTCATAATATAATCAGTGTGAATATGTTATTTAAACCTTTTTAACCTATGAAATGTTTTGTATGCCTTTTGATGGATTTAAAATCAAACCTGACTTGAAAGTTGATTTTGATAGAGAATAAAGTACTCTGGTGGCGCCCTATTTTTGAAATAACTATTTCTTTAAATTTAATCAAGAAAACTCACAAAAAGCTGACATATGCCCACATTTCGGCATATGCTGATATATAATAAGATATATATGTTGAATGTAATATGAGAACACAGATATCATACAATACTGCGGCCAATTGATGAATTGATTGATCTCATAGTTAAGACACCCATGTGCTTATCAAATCTTGAAGTTTTAATGGAATTCATGACCAAGGTTGCAACTAACAGAATGACAAAGTAAGAGAAGCAGTCGTAGTGTGTGTGTTTTTCATGGTTAAGAGTACAATAATGTAGACAAGAATATTGAATCTGACCCTGGCTTCAGGGTTCGAGAATAATTAATTTACAATACGTTGGTCATTTCTTCTCAGTCAAGCTAGTGGTTTGTAATTCAATAGTGGTCAGAAGGCATCCCAGAAGATGCTATCTGCTAGTTTCATGAGCTCCCTGTTATTATAATAACAAACACCACACTGACCTCCAGATATAAAATTTTGGGGAAAAACTGAAGATTTGGTACATATGCGTATGACTGCAGTTACAAAAGTGAATACACCTTGATAAAGATTTAAGCCCATCTAGATATAAATATCTGGTTTCGATAAACAGGTAATCCTCTCACTTGTTGGACTACACACTCCGTTATAATTCTTCGTACTGTTAGTTCCAAGATGCTTCATGCATAAGTCTTTCTTTTATTTGCAAATATATGTGGCATGGCTCCACAGTCCTCGCCTGTCTAGCATGACCCAGTACTTTCTCTTTTTCGAATTAAATTATTGCGGTGGTTTTCCATTCCCAAGCCAAGCCTGTGGCTCTGTTGTGAAAAAGGTGAACTAAAGCAATAGGGACATTTATCATCAGCTTCATATTCTACATTTTTATAACTCTTCATGTGTATTATTTTCTATCATTTAAGCACTTTTCCTTTTAAAGTGTTCATTAATAATTCGGGATAAACCTTGCTGTTCCAATGGAATAAGAATGTAAATCGAGCAAAACATTGGAAAGGGATAAGTCCCATACAAAAGAGATCTTGGCCGAAATTAAATAATACCAGTCAGAAAAAGGCAAACAATCTATTTCAAACATAACATCAGGAATGGTTGGTTTCATGGTAGTGCTCAGATCAGCACTGTTTGTTTACATTTCTCCAGCAAATGCTAAACACCTAATGTAACAGACAGGTACATAGTTGAGAGAATTTACAATATTTACACCTCAACTTCCGCTGCCTTTCGGCAATTGCGTTTATCAATCGATGAACGCAACATTTTCAGATATGTTCGGATCGCAATTCACAGATTCAAAGAACGCGTGGATTCCTGCGGAATCCACACACTTTCACCAGCCAAATTGCGATCATACCCCGAAAACGACATCAACCCCGCATTTAATTCCTTAAATAAGCCACTCCCCTTTTACTCGCTGTGGTTAAAATCGTGCGCTTCTTTTCACCCCCGCCCCCTCACAAAGAAACACAACAAAAACTGTTTGTTTGCTTTAACCATAGTAAATGGGGTGTTTGGTATCGTGCTCCAAGAAAAGTTTTAATTAAATTTTGATTTTAATCTTAAGGATGCATGTGAATATGTGATGCAGAAGTTAATGAGATATTAACCTATGTGTGCTTGCACGCAAAACCTTAATCAGAATTTCTAAATCGAATAATAAAGGCCTATTTTTTGCATTAAATACAAACTAGAGTTATTTAACTTGGTTAATTAAGTAGATAAGATGGTTGAATTTCATTGTATAAAAAACGGCATCCTTCATAAGAACCTTTTTTCGATATGTTTTCATCCTTTTTAGGTAAATTCAAACAATTGTATCAATGGAGGTACATCTTATTTGTGAGTAAGAGTACATCTTTAAAGATTGCGTGTTTAGACATATATGTATGTAATACAACAACAAATGGAATCCCAAGCAAATTTATTTCCAATAGTCTGGTCTGTCTCTCCCGTTCAGTGTTTTACTACATCAGTGTGTTTGTTACATGTATTGCTACTGGAGTTACCACTTAGACTATCAGAACGGTAAGCATACGTAGAAGTTCATTGATACTGCTTTAATGAAGCATTGTTAACTAAAATGAGTGCACTTCACATGTACATGTATGTATATATATTTATATATATATTGTGTTTATGAAAGGACTGAAAATATGTTAACAATCATCAGTAACGTAATGTATGTAACAAATAAAACTAAATTATTTGGAAAATATATGTCAACAAGTACAAAAGTTGCTGCAGAATGCAGAATGCAGCAAATAGGGGTTGTGTGGCTATTTCTTTACTTTCCAGGTAACATAGATATGCAACAATTTGACTTCTTATTAAAATATAACATGAAAGGCAAAAACTTCTTTGAAAATCTTTAGGCGCATTTAAACAATAATTATAATATACCAGCACAATCAGTTATCTCTTCGCAAAATGTTCGAAGGACAAGGTGTCATTTTGCATTTACAATAGTTTTCAATTTATATTGGGTTGTTATTAGAAATAATTGTTTGATTCAGTGCTATATGGTCATACGTCATTGACTTTATTCATTGTGCAAAAGAACATATTTGCAATGAGATCCAAATAAAGACCAATGAATGAAAAAACATCCTAGGAAAATAAATATTTTGATTTAAATTGTGTGTGTGTGTTTCCTTATCGTTGCATTGTATATAATTAAGCATATTAACTATCTAACAAGGACAAAAGTAAAAATAAAAACAACTTTCACTCACGCCCTGATGAATCTTCGAAAGTCGTAAAATATTTCCATCATCGTCTTCTTCTTTAAGACGTGGTGTTTCAGTTTAAGAATTATTACTTAGTGAATCTGCAGTTGTTTGAATTTTCCCTTAAAAATGCACTACGAGGACTAACAATAAGTCGTCTAAACAAGAAGTCAATGAATGGTGATGCACTTTGGGCTCCTGATGGGCGTCTATAATTGGGTGATTTTTCCCAAGCGCCAACCATCACGCAGGCTATCTCACTGTCAACTAAATTCAATGTTTTATTAGTTACATACATCAAGCTTTCGAAAAGACAATCCTCCAAAGTAAAAGTTTTAAACAAATTGTGAGTAACAAGTCGCATACATAGTCCCACATCTATTTTATAAAGCAACTGTAATATGGCCAGTTACATACAAAAGGCGTTCACTATTTAATGCAACTATCATTCGGTTTTCCATATTGATATGTTTGCACGGATTTTATAGATGCACTCTTACTCCCAAATAACATGTACCACCATTAATGCAATTGTTTTAATTTACTGAAAAGGATGAATAAATGTCGAAAACAATGGTTTTTATGAAGGACACCGAGTTTTATTTGAAAGAAATGAGCATAAACACGGTATTTCTACCTTATGAGACTATAGTAGACCACGGTAAATCTTTTAGCACTCACCAATCATTTAATATTTTTGCGTTTTCTGCTATTACATACACGGTTACAATCTTGTTATCAGTAATTAATATTTTCCATAAATGCAATTATTAAGTGAGTAGTTAAAGGTTTATCAGTCAAAACTGATGTTTGTTGCATTGTGTATGTATATATTTTGGAATAAGAATGTCACTTTAAGAATACCTACTAAAAAGTGGCCTTTTTGCAACCTCCCCTGACAAAATTATGCTCGTACGTTAGTATTTTAGGGATGTATAGAGAAGTGATTACGGTTGATTCGGGTAAACTTGCCTAAATTTCCGGTTTAGTGTAACACAATGCCCATTATTGGATTGTATGGTATGACAAGTAAATTTAAACGTGTTCTTCTGCTCACCAAATTAATTTAAACTTCGATGTTGTCTTAAACAAAGAACGTCTCGGGCATTGAGGATAAGTTTAAATGATGCAGCAAAATATATTTAATTTCTTCAAGCATGGTGCTGACTCTTATATAGCACCGTGTCTAATGTTTTCAACACAATGCCGGATGCAATAAATGAGAAAAATGCTGGAAGCCAAAATATATTACTCATAACTAACTGTTTTTTTTAGTTTAACAAATCGTTATTCTTTTTGGTATTTAGTTTAAACACCAGACTTTTGTTAAAGATGCACTCTTACTTCCTATTGAGATTTACCACAATTAATACAATTGTTTTGATATACCAAAAAGGATGAATAAATGTTGAACATAATGGTTCTTCCGAAGGATACCAAGTTTAATTTTAAAGAAAGGTCCATTTACAATAGTTTTCAATTTATATTGGATTTTTTGTTATCCAAATTAAGGCCAATAAATGAAAAACCATGTATGTCTTCTTATCGATTAATTGTGTATAAATAAGTATATACAATATCTAACAAGGACAAAAATAAGAATAAAATAAAAAAAATACTTTTACTCACGCTCTCATGAATCTTCAGAAAGTCGTATAATATTCTCATCATCGCCTTCCTGTTTAAGACGTGGTGTTTCCGTTTAAGAATTATTACTTTACGTTAGTGCATCTGCAATTGTTTGCATTGCGGTATAATATCCACTTGACCATAGAAATGCACTCAGTAGAGTTACAATAGGTCGTCTAAACAAGAAGTCAATGAATGGTCGATGCACTTTTGGCTCCTGATGGCTCGAAGTCTAAGGCTTTGGCCCCATTAATTGGTGATTTTTCCCAACCGCGCCCCACACGCAGGCTATCTCACTGTCAACTTCACTGTGGGTCATCTGTAATAGTTTTAAATACGACTCCATCGATCGGGTTAATGTTTTTAATTTTAATTTTAAAACTATGTATACTTTTTTACAAATATAAATTAAACACCATTATATTCTATGTTAAGCGTCAAGTTTCAATATTAAAAACTACCTAGTAATGTGAAAATAACAAAAGAACTTAAATTATTTACCTGGCCCAGCATCATGCTCAATAAATGTAAAAAATGCTGAGTGGGGCTTTTATGATAATAAGCATCGGTCATACTTCATAATCTGAAAAGTCCGCTTAACCTAAACAGTCTTTGATTTTGCCTGTTAATTCATGTTTACACAAATATATCTAGAGAACAGTGCATCATTACATTAAACCTGACCGTGCTAAACATGTGTATACATGGCATTGTTGATTGAAATGTTGATGTTGATTTATTCTTGAAATCAATTGTGTGTTATATATTTTGGGAAGTTATGTATTGCAAAGTCAAATGAGATGTTTCTCATTCATAAAAACAAGCATGCAAGACGCAAAGACAAAATCCGTTTGCTACAGAGTATTAGGTATCAGGGCTTTTTCTGCCCATTTTGAAAAAAGGCCCTAGATAATTTTATGCCGAAATTGGGATATTGTACAGTTAAAAGGAACAAGCTTTATAGTCTCCTACGAATGAGGAAATTATGAAATATAAGTTTCTTTTCCCTTTCAAAAGACCCAAAAGAGCTGAAATATCAACCCTTGGTGTGAAAATATCTATAGCAATAAAACATGACAGATCATATTTCATACTGATCTCTGAATGTGATGAAAATGATTTATGATATCAATTACCCCCAAAACTTTACATCACATAATACATTAGGATGTTGAATAAACCAGTACAGTTAAAATACTTTAAAAAAAGCTGAATGGTTCGTAATGCTTAACATCTAATTCATTAAATTGTTATTGTTAACATTTTCACTGCATTGTTAATGTGTTAGTACTCCAACGCGGGATTTTGAAACATAATCGAATGTATACTGGTAATGCACCAGTCAATTGTAACCACGGCCCCCCAGGTCCGGGTAAAAGCGGGGACTTCGACTTTCGGTTCAGCCAACCCCGGCTAAAATACCCGCCCTGCAAGAACCAACAGATAGTAAAATCCCCGCCAAATGCCGCCGCACCCCAGGGACCCTAGGTAAGGCCCATTCCCCGCTACATTTAAAGCGAAGACAAAACCACCGCATTCACCCGGCACTGCGGAGCCATCTGAAAGGTAAAAACACGGCCCATTTCCCCGGCTATCCCCGGTATACCTCCTGACCGGGGGCGTGGGCGTGGTTACAACTGACTGGTGCATAACGTTCAACCTACTTTATTTTTCTAATAAGACACGTAACTTTTATGGAAGTGTTGTACAATATTTAGTTTTGCCATGCTGTGGAAGTTAAATACATTTTTGCAAGCTTATGAATGAAGACCACGGTAAATCTTTTAGCACTCACCAATCATTTAATATTTTTGCGTTTTCTGCTATTACATACACGGTTACAATCTTGTTATCAGTAATTAATATTTTCCATAAATGCAATTATTAAGTGAGTAGTTAAAGGTTTATCAGTCAAAACTGATGTTTGTTGCATTGTGTATGTATATATTTTGGAATAAGAATGTCACTTTAAGAATACCTACTAAAAAGTGGCCTTTTTGCAACCTCCCCTGACAAAATTATGCTCGTACGTTAGTATTTTAGGGATGTATAGAGAAGTGATTACGGTTGATTCGGGTAAACTTGCCTAAATTTCCGGTTTAGTGTAACACAATGCCCATTATTGGATTGTATGGTATGACAAGTAAATTTAAACGTGTTCTTCTGCTCACCAAATTAATTTAAACTTCGATGTTGTCTTAAACAAAGAACGTCTCGGGCATTGAGGATAAGTTTAAATGATGCAGCAAAATATATTTAATTTCTTCAAGCATGGTGCTGACTCTTATATAGCACCGTGTCTAATGTTTTCAACACAATGCCGGATGCAATAAATGAGAAAAATGCTGGAAGCCAAAATATATTACTCATAACTAACTGTTTTTTTTAACTGATTTATAATAAGCCAGTTTGACTTAAAGTTGTCTAGGTGATAAAATTGAAGACAGTAAGTGGTAATGTATCATAGATTTTGCTTTGGGAATGGGTCCGACAGTCGTACCCGGAGGTACTATAGAAAAAGCCCTGGGCATATCCACAAGAGTGTCGTTTCATTATCTAGGACTTAAAAAGTGACTTGTACACGCGCTTTTGCAACATTTGATATAATATATTATGTGTTACTCGATACTTCAATCATTTAAATACATTCTTGAATTGGCTTTGTAAAGGTTTTATCCCGTGATGACGTCACGGCGGGTTCAAGCCTTAATGCAGCCTCTAGGTGCGGGTGGAAATTGATTAACTGACGAATAAACACTTCGTAAAAGCCGATGTAAGATGATTGCCCTACAAATTGTACAGCAGTTATATTTACATGACCCAGATTACTCATAGCAAGTCCCTTATTACACGATTATACTAAGCTCCCTATTTTTATAAAGTCCCTAAGTCCTGGTGGTGGAGTGGTTCAGATGTTAATTATCATAAGTGTTTTATTGAGGACTTTTCTGGAGTTAGCTCCACAAATCCAACGCACTTTTTAATACTAAAATTGTTTTGCACGTTCGATATCATAGTGTTTAAAGGGGCTGTTTCACGTATGATAAAATAGCGAAAAAAAAGGAGATAATTTTCAAAAACTGACATAAACTTGGCATCGATGTGTACAATGCATTGAAACTTACTAACTAAAGCACCACGTAGTTTACAATTTATTTAAGTTTAGCAGTAATTTCGTATTTATCCATTTAAAAAGATTACTGGGTATGTCTACCAGGTAGAATTCATTCCTTATGCGTGATTGGCTAGTCGGTGTTATCACGTGATATAACCGAAGTAGGTGTATAGCTTAATTATGTCACCCGATGAGAGTAAGCCTTTGTAGCTCAGTGAGTACGACGCTGGAATGCAATTTTGGCGACACGGGTTCGAACCCAGTCCCTGACACATATTTTTTTTTTTTACATTTTGGTTATATTTTTTACAATTATGATATCAAAGCGTAACACATTCTATAACATAATTGTCCTGAGATTCGTTACAGAAAAAAACTTTGGTGCTAATATGTGAAACAGCCCCTTTAATAATGATAAATAAGTGCGTCTAGATGAATTACCGGGAAAACTAATTAAACCAAAATCTTCTTAGTAAAAAAATGCAAATCATTAGTATATAAACGAATATAAAATTCTGTGTTGATAAATATATATATATATATATATATATATATATATATATATATATATATATATATATATATATATCAACACAGAAATTAAGATGTTCGGAAAGTCATCTGAATAAATACGCATAAATTTGTAATGACGTTAAATTTAGATTATTCTATCGGTTATGCTGCATTTTTAATTAGCGAACAATGCATTTTTAATCATTCTGGGTGTTAGAAAATGTCAAAGAGGTTAAGAGAAATCATTTGGATATACAAACAAAAAGTAAGTTTGCATCACTAAAACATAACAGGACATTGACTTAACATAATACATTCATGAGTGATCATTTGTGTATTGTTATATACTATGAATGTATTCTTGTGAATATTTTGAGTTTATACAAAATGAACTTGAACAATTTGTTTTTTACCCTAAGATGTATTGTATGTGCGAAAAATCACCTTATTTAACAATGCCAAAATAATCTGACTTATAATACAATATATATAAGTATCCTGTTAAACAGCATAATTATTATGATTAATTGTTTAATCAATGTAATATAGACCACTTGCTGAAACCAAGAAAGGATTGAAGAAAAACTTAAAAGTGGCAAACATTGCCACAGTCTGGAACATATCATTTTATAAACGAGATCAAGTAAAGGGAATGTACATACTGTGCTATACTATTGCTGTCTGTGCTGTATTAGGTCCCTTTTGCAACTGAAATAAATGGAATCCCAGTATTTCGTGGAGGTTAAAGATGTTTTGTGAATGAATGAATGAAGGACATTGAAAAAATCTTAAAGCTATAAATTTTTAGATTGTTTGGATTAACAAAACATGTTAGCCAATTCATAGACTTATAATAAGGTTTCAGGTTAAGAATTATCTTTTACATGATTAGTATAAAAACGGTGCTTACAAAGTACAATAAACATTAAATGTCAACATACAGAATGTCAAGGACATGTCTCCTATTTCTGTTTGCACGAACCACTCAATGAATCCATACGCTGGAAGTTTAAAATACTACTAAACTGATCGCGTACAATGAAACAAATGAAATGCAACTTTATTCATAAAACATGTTTTGTAAAACAATAACATAGAAAAATAATAACATTTGTTTTAAAGCTTCACTCTCACAGATTTACCATTTTTACAACTTTTTTATTTTTTTGTCTTGGAAAGAGCAAATTTTTGCGTAAATATCTGTAAACCAATGATAAAATATTGCCGACAAAAAATCAGATCGTAGATTTTCATACTTCCGTTCGAAAATTAAAGTTTTATGGCCTAACGGTTTAAGAAAAATGCATAAAACATCAATTTTTGAACTGAAATATAAAAATCTGCGATCTAATTTTTTGCCAGCAGTCTTATTTATCAGGTTTCCATGGATTTTCGCAAAAAATGGCTCTTTCCAAGACAAAAAAATAAAAAAAACTTGTAAAAATGGTAATCTGTGAAAGTGCAGTTTTAAAGCTGTTCTAAAAGTCAAACCCTGTTTTTGCGATAATGCAGTACTTCCCACATATGTTTATCAGTAAAATACAATGATTTTTAATTTGATTATATTTTGCACCCATGCAACGCATGGTAATAAAACAATAATATATTTTCAATCTAGCGATGCCACGTTAAACGTAATAGTTACGCGAGTTATTCAGACAAAGGACAACTTTCAATAAATAGGACTATTTATAAACTATGCGTTCATCTCTATTTTTACAATAAATGAAATCCCACGCTGTAAGCGTGCATTTGTTCTTTATAACACACTTAATTGATATGACCATTAAATAACTTAATGGAAATTTATCTGTTGTAGTTTGCTTAATAGATTTTGATTGTCAGAGCTATTAAGTTATTAAATATGAATTTGTATGACAATCCCATTGGTATGTGCCTCAACATCTATAAACTTTACCTTAACAGATATTTATTTAATTATTTAAAATGCACATATTGAAATAACCACCAATTTTTCATTGATGTATCAGTTAGATGTTTAGCGGTTCAAGCACACATACTGTCTAGAATAAAAAAAAACATTTGCGCAGTCATCTTGTTTAATTCCCTGTTCATGCCTTATAATATTATGCAAAGCAAAACTGATCAATAACCATACCATGAGTTTGTTTTTGAAATAGCTGGAACTTGTTTAAAAACTGAAAGTGACTAGATTGTTTTAGAACCTCTGTTGATTTCTTAAAAACAGATCACACTATCACGCCGAACAAAAAATGTAATTGTCTAATTTATCTTATTTCTGATAATTACAAATCACTTGACCCAATTTCATGAAAATAATGGATAAACCAATCCTAATAAATAGCAATTCTAATATAATAAAACAATGATATGTATAACCTGCATCAATGTTTACTAAAATATACTACTATTTACAAATGTTGGCACTGAAAGTAAAAAAAAATACTTCCTGATTAAACAGGGAAACATAGGTTTTTAAGGTTGCATGCTTTTACAAAAATGCAGTAAAATATTGTATCAAATGAATGGTTACATTGTGTAGAAAAAGAATGATATGCTTTTTCGATTTGGACATGTAAATCAACAAGTTTATTCCCTGTTTCTGTAAAAATACAAGCAGAAAAATACATAAAAAACCATACCCAACCGACGCCAGGCAACGCCAATGTATCGTTGTAAAGTTTTTAAATCAATAGACGAAAACGAAAGTAAAAAGATGTCAGTCAAAACGTCCCCAAAACGGCAGAGAAACGGCTGATTATAAAAAACTGCATGTGGTTTTTTGCTCGTTTTATTTTGTTTCACAGAACTAAAAACAAACCGTAGTGCAATGATTAGAAAACTTATTCATACTTTTTTACCATTTTCAGCAGTATTTATAAATGTTTGCGGGAATGATATCCATTTGACTGAGGAGTGGTATAAGCATTGTGCCGAAAAGGGAATCGGAAAATACGACGTGACGCGGTTGTTGCTAGCCACAGTATAAATGTTCATGGTAACTGGTTCATCACAACATAAATTAGGTCAATGTTATTGTAAATAAATCTATGTGAGCGTCAAGAAATGTATCTAGCAAGTGAACAAAAGAGCAAGTTGAGAGCTGTTCAACGGTTAGCATAAGATTTATTAGTGCTGTACATGATGTAATATGTGCATCATATCTTAACTCAGTTTATAAAAAAACAACAACATTGAATCGGGCTCTTTTTGATGCATTAAATGATACTTATTGTAGTATCATCTTAAACAAGTCTAAAAGATGAAAGTTTTTATTGTATGACATGTGTTTCCGTATTAATACGATGCAAACCTACAAAGGATGCAAATGTGAAAAGATTTGTTTAGTAGTATCTTTAGTAGTCAGAAATCTCCGCAAATAAATAAGATGATGTTACTTATGTTTAAACCAGAAAACATAATATAATAAGAAAATATAATTTGATGCCAGAGGGCCGATTGTAAAAGTAACCTAAATTATTAACGTAATCCTTGTTAACTTTCATTACTGTTCTGGAAGTTTAATAAATACACGTAAGTGTGATCTGTTTTATTTCTAACAAGATTTGAGACAACAGCTCTACTTGTTGAGATTTGAATTTGTTAGCATTATCAAAAACTTCACATTTGAAGTTTAACAACGATGTCGTTAATCGCGTTGTTAACTTAAACATAGTTCTGAGCAGTAGGTAAAATACATCTCTAGTTGCTAAGGAATGGCGTCGAATGATAAGTTGAATTTACTATCAAAACATGCCACAATTAATGGGTTATCGGTAGTGTGTGTGGATGTGTGTGCATTCTACCCCCCCCCCCCCCCCATTCGGGAACCTGAATGCACCAACTTGCACATCAGTAATAGGAATTGATCTTCCATATACCAATTAATAATTTCGGCAATGCTAAATCGTCATCAAAAATATATTTCATTTGCAAGTTTGTAACAATAAATTTTAGAAGAATATTGTAGCTTAGATCATGTTCAAAGGCAGGGAGAATCATGTTCAATTTGATCTCACAATGTCGTTGTAAGTAAGTGTAGGTACTTAATTATATTTGCAGATGGCTAAAAAGGAATTGGACGGCAACGAAAATCATAGTATAAAAGGCGAAACTGAAGAAAACCAACGTAGAGCATTGGCACAGAGATTAAACATAGCCGAAGAAGTCGGACCGCTAACATTGCTGGACGTTAGGTCTTACATGACTGCCGGAATGGGCAGGAGCACACCTACCTTTGATGGTCCCAATGACTCAGTCAATTGTAAGTCAATCTTTTATTTAATATTACAAAATCGTAAGTTGATCCATAACGGCGAGCATGTAGAGGCACATAAAAAGCTCGACTATGTCTATTATAAATTTATGACAGTGGGTACAACGAAATGGATAGTTATATATGTCGAAGGAAGAAACCATCAAGGAAAAATTCAAAAGAATTTCGGCTCGACGAGTACTCGTACATGCGATTGTTGCTTTTCCATTGTTTTACAAATTACCATATTTGTTTTTAACCATGCACGTGAGTGTACTGTACCACATAACCATTGCATAATACTACACATGTCCAGCCCGGTTTTCGGGCGTACTTATTACCACAATGTTTTTGTAAGTTGATGATGCGATAAGTGCACCAACGCGTATCAACGCATCCGGAAGCAGTCCTAGCAACCAAGATTTAGAGTTACCATTGTATGAGCCATCTACAGTCGATTCTTTTCGTACCGATACCACTGATGGACACACAACAGGCACAAGCTTCACACTTGATGAAGTGAGTTAAACTCACGTTTTGCTATGTATGCTTTTGAGGTTTTAATTATTCAATATCAATCTTCTCTTTCTCTTCTATGCTTTGGTGTATACATTAATCAATCTTCTCTCTTTTTCCGTTCGGCTTCTTCTTCTTCCATATTACTGTTGAGTATACCATTATGCGCATGCATTTATACTGTTGCTTAATGTTTTACCAGGATATGAAGAATGTAGAAAAATGTAAATCGATTGACTCTTTGTGTCGATTATGCAATAGTCTTGGAGTATTTCTTTATAAATATGTCGTATATTTCCTATGACGTAAGTGTCTTATGCCCAATAACCTCGTTCGATCATTCAAGACAGTCATTAAAAGTACGAATACTCATATTCAAATGTTTACGCATTGCAAGACTTTTGATGATCCGATATTGTACACATCAGACATTTTCAATTCTAATATACATAGATACTATTAGCAGATGTAACGCCATGTATTTCAATGCAAGAACAGTGTGTGTTTTGTTTGAGGATCGGTCACAAATCGTGTAGAGGTGGAAGTCAAGGTTTTAAAGTTTATTCTCAAACTCCATGCAGTGTTACATAACAGTACATTAATCACTGTCACCATGAACATCACGTGACCATAGACGCCATAGGTAAAGGTTGTAAATTATTTTTAATTTTTAATATTGTTTTTGTGTTTTAACTTCAATGCACCTTGAAATTTGATTAAAATATCCAAGAAACAGAGAAGGAAATCAGATTTTGTTTATATAGCATAAATAGGGCATCTTTACTCGCGTATGATGATGGAGATATGTGCTTATAAGGGGAAGTTACTGTGTATGAGATTGATTAGAAACCAGATGGTCCAAAAACTCTGCAAATAAAGTATTTCCTCAAAGAAAGTCAATACGAGCTAGATTATTTAAAATATATTAATACACGTGGCCAACATACCAAAACAAAATGTTATCAAACAATTCAAATAATCTTGGATTAATTTATCAATATTTATATAACTATGCAAACAACTTAAGAAACTAGTAAATATTTCGTTGGTTGTATCCATAAACAATGTTCTGCTTTTCTGTTGAAACAATTGGTGTCTAAATCCATGCCTTGCACATGTATTTGCTAAACTTGTCTTTTATATTTAATGCAATATACTATTGAATTGAATACGGCCGATCATACGATCATACATCACTTTGAAAACAATTTGCTTTGAGTTTCCCCTTTTCAAAAACCGCGGAAGGATATATTTTCCATACAACTTGCAAGTCACGTGGTCGTTTTTCATACTTACCTGTCAATAAGTGTATTAGCCAGCTCGCTGTCTTTTCCAGCAGTGTAAATTTTTTTCAAAAGTTTGCATCGATCAATTACATCGCAGACGTTAATCTTTTGGGCTCGGTGTCTACGTTGTTTCGCAGCCATGAAGTTTGTATATTTAAAAAAAATCACGTAATGAGAGTCACTACCGACGCTATTAATAACTTACTGGGTAGATAATCCTAGAAATTTTCGAATTGAAAAAAATGCGCAAAAACTGCAAAAGATAAATGTGTCGTACGTGATGTGTTACATTAGTAAGTAAGATTAAATGCTTTGTGCAAAAATATATCAATTTTATTTCAGCTTTTGACAATTTTCTTTTTATTCTTGCAATTGTGTCATCTGGTTCTTTGTTCTTATTTAATATCCCATATAATCACCCATATTAACCAACTCTCGATGAATGAGGCTGTTATACTTCTTTGATATTTTGGTATTCATAATACTTGAGACTCAAGAGGGTTGACGCGGTAAGCAGAAACTCACAGGGTATCATCATTTGGTACACAGGCTAGAAATAGTTAAATATTTGTTCTTACGCAGTGACAGGTTTTGTGTAGAAACTTAATTTCATACGGTACTCAAGGGAGTGGACTACAACAGCCTCATGAGTATCCGTTTCAATATAAGTAGTCCTTACTGTGGTGCCAGTGTAACGTATAGTCAGTTCGAAATAATTATATAAACAGTTTCAGGTTTGTGGTGTGTCTGTTGAACTAACATCATAGCATGTTTGAGAACAATAAATTATATTATGTAAAACTTTATAATGTTTTAATATACATATAAATGATTTGTTTTTCTTTTCGTGCAGTTCGATTGGTTTTATTGTACAATCAAACAATGATAATCTAAAAACAGATATTGAGATGGTCTGTTGTCCGTTGTTCGTCTTCGTCAACAATTGCTTCAAACATTGTGTTTGCTAAGAATTTCAACCCCGAATTCTCCCTTAGTTTTAAAACAAATGTTGTAATGCTGGACAGTTATTACCATCGACAACGGTAAAACATTGCTCGATTAAAATAAATCATAGATGGCCCTCTACTTAAGTTGGCCAAACCGTCGGTATGTTTGAAAACACATGACCACCCCCTTTTGACAGTAAAGAACTTATAAGCCTTAAATGTTATTGTTACTCCTAGGGTTACGAAATGCATTCACATTTTGAAAAAAGCAGACTCTCTTTGTGTGGCACTATGTAGTGCTATCAATCAGGGGCAAATGTCATAATAATAACGATCCCTTTCGTCGGCATTCTAAATTGTACGTTGATTGTCGTTTATTCGATTAATTTCAGTCTTGCTTAAGTGTTTTTTATGAAAGGCTTACATATATATGTTTTCCAATGCTTATCGAGCATCAAATACTTAGTCATTCGTGCCGCTTAGATAATAAAATGCATCTGGTATGCAGCTTTTCTGTTTGACATTCATGAAAACTTTAAAACCCTCTTGTCCGAAGTCGATTGCCGAATTTGAGTATCATTTCATATAAATGTATATAGGTTTAAAGGAATGCTTGCCTTGGTCATAACTGGTTGTTACTATACATCCATATTAAAAATATTCACTGGTAGGTCTTTACCAGCTATATTGAACTCAATATCGTATGATATCATACTCAATCTACTGGAAGTAACTTCTGTCAGAGGTTTACTTTTCAGGGGAGCGCTAATGCCATTAAGCGGCTTTCTCGATTGGTTTTGTTTAAAATATGTTCAATGTTTTCATAGATGTTTTATCTGAGAACTGTTACCTTTATACCGCATTAACTAGATTCCATAATTTCAGCTTGATAGGCTGGACAGCGCTAAAAAAGCAGCGCGGGAAAACGGCTATGACTTTACAGACGAAGAATGGAAAGAAGCCTTCGATCAGCTAAAACGCACAGAGGGCATCGAAAACGGCAAGGCAGTTGCTGACAAATTGATTCCAATAATTGAGGCAAAGGTAACGATAGTAATGATTTATGTGAGAAGGAGCAAGGCAGACTTTTACGCGGTGGCTTTTCCATTAAATTTAAAGTTTTACCTTTTATTTCGAGGGGAACTGTTGCGCTTTAACAAGACTTAGTATACAAATCTGTCACCAGTCTTGCGATGGTCAAATTATTGTTTCAAATACACATTCAAAATATTTTTAAACGCATTACTGCATATTTTTTACTCAATGCAGTGGGTTTGTTTTCTAACAAATGCAACCACAGACTATTTGTTGTACTTCTTTACAGAAGAAGGCAACACTATCAGTGATCATTGGCCAATAGATTTAGACTAATGAAAGGTACAATTTATAAAAGTGTTTATATACTAAAACTATACAAAATATTTAAGTTTTCGACAGAAAGGTGATTGAAACAACTAATTCTTACCAGGCTAAACTACGGATGTGTAATTTAAAGTGAATCTGAACATCCTTGAGGATCCATTAGATCAACTACTCTTTATACGTACTTTTTCGCGCATGTTTCATGCCCCTATTTATTATAGAAATGTTAACATTACTGAACAAACATTAGACTGTTTAGAATAGGAGAATGCATCAGTTAAGCAATGTGAAGGCGAACGTGGGATGTTCATCAAAGGCCTTCGATATCTATGTGCTCAGTGTATTGACTTGTATCTTTCTGCAATTCGACATCGCCTTTATCAGGTGATTAACAAAGGGCTTGGACCTCTTTGGCTTTAGGGGATTGTTGTTAATACATTCTGGAAGCTAGATGCTTAGGAATAACAAACTATATCGAACGTATGAAACACATCGGTCACGGTTTCATTGCAATCGTTTATAGAGAGTAAAGAATGTTTTGTTTGAAACTGTGCAGATATAGTAATGACCCTTTGATTGAAACTGTTCATAGGTAGTAAAGACCGCTTAGATTGAAGCTGTTTATAGGTAGTACATACCACTTAGATTGACGCTTTTCATAGCTAGTGAAGACCGCCTTGATTGGAACTGGTCATAGATAGTAAAGACCGCTTGAATTGAAACTGTTCATAGGTAATAAAGACAGCTTTGATTAAAGCTGTTTATAGGTTGTAATTAATTGAAACTGTTAATATGTAGTGAAGACCGCTTAGATTGAATCTGTATATAGGTAGTAAAGACCGTTTAGATTGAAGCTGTTTATAGGTAGTAAAGACCGCTTAGATTGAAGCTATTCGTAGGTAGTGGAGACCGCTTAGATTGAATCTGTTAATAGGTAGTAAAGACCCAATTATAGGTAGTAAAGACCGGTTAGATTGAGGCTGTTTATAGGTGGTACAGACCGCTTAGATTAAAGCTGTTCATAGGTAGTAAAGACCGCTTAGAGTGAAGCTGTTCATAGGTAATAAAGACCGCTTAGAGTAAAGCTGTTCATAGGTAGTAAAGACCGCTTAGGATGAAGCTGTTCATAGGTAGTAAAGACCGCTTAGAGTGAAGCTGTTTATAGGTAGTAAAGACGGCTTAGATTGAAGCTGTTCATAAGTAGTAAAGACCGCTTAGATTGAAGTTGTTTATAGGTAGTAAAGACCGCTTAGATTAAAACTGCTCATCAATAGTAAAACATTTTGGATTTAAATTGTTTATATATTTATTAAAGATCTTTTTCATTGAAACTTTGCAGATGGATAGAAAAGACCGCTTAAATTGAAACTGTTCATTGGTAGTAAAAACCTCTTCTAGTGAAACTGTTCCTAAATAGTCAAGTCCGCTAAGATCGAAAATGCTCGTTGGTAGTAAAAATAGCTTTGATCAAAACTGTTCAAAGGTAGCAATGAGAAATACCCCAGCACTGACTTAAGTGATTTTCTAAATTCAAGAAAGAGGTCACCGGCAAAATACTTTTTCTATAACTGGAAATTGTTTTAACACCAAAGAACTAGAAAACAAGTAACTTCACATTCTCCATAGAAGATTGATTGACATTGAATAACTTATAATTTGAGAAATATCCCTAAAACACACAATATTTGTATATAATTGTTTATATTTTATTTGTATATAATACTTTTTTCACAGATCAAACAGAAGAAGTTATGATTGTGGATATAAAAGTAGATATACCAGAAACTTTCGGAAACACAAAGACCATCAGCATTAGATACTGTACCTTTAATTAAAATCATTTAATTTATTTAGCCCTATTTGAACCTATGGCATGTTTTATGTTAAACTTAATGCATTTATTGATAGCATTACTATATGGAACAATATTTATGTCAAATTGTTCGATCAGCTGCGTTGTAATTGAAGTGCCGAGTTCTGCTTTGTAAAGTTATTTGTTCATTTATACTTGAATTAATATGTACGATCCGTACTAATATTTTAAGTAAGGAAGATAAGTTTGTATGTATATATGCCATTTACTCCTAGACAGATGACTGTGCATGTGATTTATGAAACACTTTTATGTAATATGACATGTGTTTTCCTAAGATCGTGTTAATGTTGATCGTGGTCCTAGGTCTCTTTTGATATAATCATAATAATTTAAAAGTCTAGTCCATTATTGTTCGAGAATAAGCTAGTCAACAAACGCTATAATATCAAAACCAATACTTCATGGAAGGAAAAAGGGAGACTCGCATATCAAAATGAAAGCAAACTTTTAAATCAGTATTCAATCAAAACAAAGACATGTTTAACCACGTTCTTCATGAAATACATTAATTTCTTTGACTTCATGGAAAAAACATCATACATGTATGTTACAAACTCTAATACATTTCTTTAACATTGACTATGAAAAGTTTAAAAAAATGACACAAGTTTGGTAATGACTTAAAGCTGCACTCTCACAGATTCACCACTTTTACAACTTTTTTATTTTTTGTCTTGGAAATAGCAATTTTTGCGTAAATATCTGTGATTATGTGGTAAAATGAGTTGAGATTAAGATTGAGATTTCATTTAAGTATTTTCGTATTATTTTGGCCAGTTTTTCCATAGATGGCACCATAAGAACTTCTCTAGAGAGTGTGTTGTGATATAGCAGTGTATAACCTGTCAGACACTTCCCTTTGAGTAAAAGCCTTGTTAACGTATACCTGGAATGCACGAGGTGGAATGGACGGACTGGATCTGTCGTTGAAAGCATCCCAGATCATTTTGACATGTTTGACAAAACATCGCATCCTTTACCTTAGACCCCATAAATGTTTGTCAGTATGGACACACATTTATCACCACAACAAAGGTGTTTTTATACAAAATAATTAAATCATTTCTTAATGTTAATGATTGTTACCTAACTATTAATGGGCTTTGAGTACCAAAATGACCTGGGATGTTTTGTCCACCATGTCAAAATGATCTGGTATGTTTTGTCCACCATGTCAAAATGATCTGGTATGTTTTGTCCACCATGTCAAAATAATATGTTGGTGGTCACATCTGTCAAAAATGGCATGGAATGTTTTTTTTCCATGGGATGTTTTGTCCTATATTCGCGACCAAGATACAACGCCTTTTCTGTTGGCGAGTGTCTCTAGGTACCTTCTAGACAGGTTATTACCCTGGCAAGTCAAAGCATGTGCTAAAGGAATACTAGAATATTTGTTTCAACATTTTTATGTATCATATATTTTATTACATTTTTTGTACTTATTGGAAAGCTAGTAACTTTTACCTGATTGGTATTTTGTAATGAGATTTTGGTTTGTAGTGTGGTTTAGTGTTGTAACTTTTATTGTAATATCTTTCACGTGCATTTATTGATCATCTGATTTGCTATTGCTTTCGATGTATGTGATAATAGCAGGATCTGTTTTGCTTTCAAGAACATATACTATATAACTTCGCACATTAATTTTTGTATCATGAACAGGTCGACCTTTCGTGACCTTTCTGTAGGAAGTTTCGCAAGAAAGACCTTTTTCATGAATATGTAAAACACGAATTAAAAAATCTCGATAATTCTCTTGATTAACCCGAAAACTATTAAACCAAAATCAATATAACTCTAAAAAAGAAAGTAATTTTAAGGTGAAAATTTAAATATAAGAATTGATTCTTATTTTACGTGCGTTCATGCAATATGAACGCTTGGTGGGCACTTATCAATTTTCCAAGAAGCGCTTTCCTGTATTTGAAAATCGTTGACGAGCGTTTAGACTGCACGAACACACATCCTTTAGTAACGTCTTGACAATCCCAGCAGCCCTAAAAATAATTTTGTCGCTTTAAATAATGACACACTGATCTAAAACAATTGTATTTCCGTCTTCCTGTCTAACTGCTGTTAATGTTGAAATGTCGCATTGATCAAAATTAACTTGGGTTATTGTTGTTATGTGTATTATCACAAAATGTAAAATCCAAAACACATTTTAAGTGTTAACCACTTGATAAAGTTTAGAATATCGGATATGTTTACCAATTAATGTGTGTGTTAAGCAAAGAAAATAGGGTGGAATCAATGTTGATATCATTTTGCTTGAGCCGATATATAACCATACTTATCATATATGTTTTACAATGTGGTCTCAAGTTTTTAACATAATCAACTGATGATCTCATGTACCTTTACAATGCCTATTTAATAAGATGAGTGTAAAACATGACATCATTATTTTTTACGTCGATGTGTGTATGCATTTATTATTTCTTTAAAATATTGAGCCTTAAATTGTATACCATTTTTCTACAATGTTTATTCTATAAAGCATTGTGCAGTTTTTCACATTTTGTATTCAATTATATTTAATATATTCTGCTTACAGATATACGATTGTCATGTTTAACAAGAAGTACTGCTTTTCAAAGTCACTCCATTTGTAAATAAAAAGTTATTATCGATATTTAATATGTTGACTCCATGATAAAAGTCTTTTTTTGCAATTTCTATTTCGAATTCAGTATAACTCAAGTGATAAAAAAGTGTGTATCTGATAATCAGTTTCAGATTATTGGCAATATCAGCAAATACATGCTTTTGTCAAAACACAAACAAAAACAATATCTCCTTGATAACTACTAGTATAAGGTACACATTTTTATCTTTCATATATATTAGTGATAAAGTTGTGGTTGGACTGACGAACAATGACTTCGATCGTGGATCTACAACATTTATTAACATTGATAACATTTTATTATCACTACTGATTATTAAAGATGGACATTCTATGTTAATGTTTTTGCTCAGATGTGTTTTTGCTCTAGTAGTTGTTCAAGTGTTGTATTCAAAACATTAAAAAAACATATAACCTCTTATTGACTATTGAAATGGCAGTTGGAAATTCAAATAACTGTATTCCTTTGTGATGTTAATTGTTTTGCTAAAATGTGTTATTAGCTCGAGTATTTGTTCAATTACTGTAGTCAAAACTTTCAAAGAAACCATATGACCTATCATTGACTAGTGAAATGGCAGATGAAAATCAAAATAACTTTGTTTAATTTAGGAAGCTCTTCATACACGCTTAGGAATAAATGTAATCCTCACATATAGTTTGTTCTTTTTATTACACCAAGCATGGTTAATATTGATGTACTTTTATACGAACGGAAACTACTTAATATGAATATAAGCCATTCTTGTACATACAGGTCAAGCATATTGCCATTGATGTCAACTTTGACATGTATATGTAATTATTTTTGATAACAAATGAACAAAAACAACACCAAACTAAAAGGTTTTGAAAATTGTTGCGGCAAATGAGGGGAAAACCACTCAAAATCGATTTAAAGTACATGTACCAAGTCTTTAACCGTATACTGACCGAACGAAGGCGCTTACCCAAGATAAAAAGGAGTATGAGGTTAACCCCTTATAAATCGGTTTAAAATACCAATGCTTTAACTGTATACTGACCGAGCGAATGCGGTTCCCCAAGAATAAATTCATGTTTGAGGTTAACCACTCATAAATCGGTAAAACACTGGCCGAGCGAAGGCGGTTACCCAAGCATAACTGAATAAGAAAATGTGAACATTTTGTGAAGAGTTTGGTTTAAACAGTATTTATTTTATAACAAATAAACATTCACAACATACTACAATGATATATATAGAATTGAGGACATTTACACAAAACAATGCAGTAAAATCAATAACGAATCTGCCATGGACTATGCTTTCATGCAACCGTAGTGTTGCAGGATTATTGTATTTTCCATGCCTGTTGTCGTCGGATACTGTTCGATGGTCGCTTTTTATCTGATACTTTTATGAACATAACAGAACAGAAAAGATAATCCATTAAGACTTGTACAAAATATAGCATCTTCTGTACCTCATATATATATATATATATATATATAGAGAGAGAGAGAGAGAGAGAAATTGATAATATTTGATACAATAAAAAGTCAATAAGGATACAAATTTATGGACATATACAAATAAAGCAAGGATAAAGAAGAAAAAAAATTATTATAATTTACTATTTAGATTTGTTCGTCCTCTATATAACGCTGCTTCGACAAATAAAGATAGTTTAATGAAGTTTTGTCTATTTATTGTATTTAACATTTCAATAAATGTAAGTACAAATTAAAGGAATATAGATATGTCATTAAATAAAAACATTTATTTGAAAAACATTGCACAATATAGTGGCAGTGTTAACTCCGTCCAAAACGTTGTATAGGAATGAAAGACATCGGATAATAAAATTCATTGACACAGTCGTTTCTTCGCTTGAATGTTTCGCCTTCATCAGGTGATTTGTTAAGGGGGTGGTACTCCTGGTGTATTGGTTTTAGGAGACTGCTGTTTACATATTTCGGAATCGAAATCTGTCCGAAGCACAAACTATATAACAATATTGTAACAGCGATCCTGCTTTGATTGAAACAGTTCATGTCGATAGTAAAGACCGTCAAGTTAAGGCTCAGTGAAGTACAAACTGCTTTTGCCTGACCCGGACACCAGGCTGACTTAAGACGGTTCCTTTCAGCACTGATGTGAAAGGTAAGTTACTACTCTATAAATTAAAAAAATGAAGCAAAATATGCATGTAGATCAATTAATCAAAGCACTTTCACATTGCAATGAGCACTTATGACAAAAATAACTACATCAGTTGCACCAATCATTTCAAACCGGTCTGAAATAACGTTGGAAGACACCGCGTTGACATTCGCAGTTCTGATTGATGTTAGATGTCAATGATATCGATGACACAACCAAATGCCTCATTGCAGTCTGGCAATAACACTACAGTAGTTATGACAAGTGATGCTTTTACATCCATTACTTCCATTTTTTGATGTCCCTAAACTTCATTTGTTTAGAAGCAATCGTGTTGTTGGGTCGTTGTAGCTTTGCAACTGTCAAATGCTTCAAAACTTTGAAATGCTTAGTTTATTGGCAAACAGTATGATGAGTTCGGCAAACGTAATTCGTTGTGGGATGTAGGATAACACATCTCATTGACAAAACGAAATTATTTTAAAGGAATGATACCGATACCGAATCATAGTCGGTGAAAGGCAGTTAATTATAAACATGGCCCAGTAAATGAATCGTTTTATTCAAATAAACCAACATTCAGAAAATAGTGAACGAACAACCTGGCTATGATCGTCCTGTTTTGAAATATGAATAAGAATGTGTTCGGGTAAGTTATGAGAGGCCCATTTCAATGGTCAGAAATATAAAAATATAATTAAATATAAAGATATAATTTTGTTCAAAAGACGTGTATTTACACGAGTCTTTATTAAGTGTTTATTTGTTAAGCCCTATTTATACGTATTACAGACTATATACTAGTCTTTTAAGCATTAAATACACCAATCATAAACAAAGATAAATGCTTTGTTTTTCTGTCTGTCATAGGCTGAAGAAGATCAATAGGCATGGATGGGGGTCATTCAATATCAAATGCTCAAACTTGGCTGTTAAGATGTTAATTTATAAAAAGGATTGAAATAAATCACGAATATACGTGACATCTATACAGGATAGTTACAGACAAATGCACTATGATTAAGATTGGTATTAATAAACATTTTGATGAATAATGCATTTTTATAATGCATATGAAAAAGGTGTTTCTGAAAAATAGCCTGAGCTACTACTTTTATATCATTCTAATTAAGGCGAAGTCTATTTTTCAACACTGCATGCACTTTTTTCTTTTAAATCACAATTATTTTTTTATCCTAAACAATGATATGGACTTGGATGTTTTGGTTTTCCTTTCAGCAACTCTTTCCTGCCTTTTTATACACAGTGCGTCGAGTGCTTGTCTGTATTTTGATCGTTGATTCATCTCTAAAGATTATGTCATAAAACATTCTTTCATGGTTTACACATAAAATGGCATGATCGAGACGCTCGGTAAGGTTTGTAACTCTGATTGTTTGACAGTTTTTAGTTTTTTTGCTAAACTTTCCGAAATTGTGCCAAGTACTCCTCATTGTACTGATGGGAACGCCTGCTTCATTTTGTAACATAACTCTCTTGATGATCATTCACATTCTCTGTTAGGCATGCGTCAATTTATTTAAGATGATCTTCATTAAGTGTCATCGGCTTCACATAAGTCCTCGGTTTGGTACATATGCGTTTGAAGGAATTTACCCACATATTTACTACTTGGCGACTTATTTACACATTCTCTTCTTCAAGAAGTATGCGAACTATTTCATTTGGTTTTTGGTCTGGTGCAGGTTAATAATCCGTTCACGTAAATAAGGCAAAAGGTGGGTTATGTGTATCAAAATGATTTCAGATATTAATTTACTGGAGACTGCTTCTTAAATGAAGTGTTTCTTTTACTAACTTTGGTCTACTGTTTATTAAGGTAACAAAGTTTGACATGTTAATGAAACACTTTTATTGGGTTAAGGTGCCATAGATGAAAAGCATTCTTGCCACTGCAGTTTAATCTCAATAATAATAATATATATTACAATGCAAAAAGAATTTACAATTAAATATATAAATGTGCACATACCTTCTGTCGCGCGCATTTTGTCACAATAACTCAAGGTCCAGGTATTTGAAGTTTGAAAAAAATGCTATTATAGCTAAATTGCCGCAATACTTTGGCGAACTCCGATACATGACATGTTCTTAACAGACTTCTAAACATTATTCCCGGGAAATACACTTTGAGTTATTTTCTTTGACAAGAATAATAATGATCTCGGGGTTTCTTTATCACTCCCGGAGAAATCTTATAATTATGATCTCCGTGTGCGGACTTTTCATTTCCGGGGATTATACTAATAAAGATCTCCAGAATTTTAGGTTGCAATCCCCGAAGATTATTATAATTATGATCTCCGGGTTTCTTGGTTCCAAATCCCGGAGATGATTATTAATTATGATCTCAGAAAAATTAATTCCCGGGGATCATATTTGGCACCAATGGAACTACTTTATTAATTGTTCAGGAGTACGACAAAGGGAGACAACAGTCCGCGCCACGCTTTTATTTTTAGTGTCGTATTATGCACCTTAAAAATGCTATCTATATATATATGTCAATACTGAAGTTAATGGAATCCCATTAACTGTGTACGAGATATTATGAACGACATTTCAGAGAAGTTGAGAGGTTTTGTTTTTATTAAAAGAACGGTAAGCTCATTTATTGACCTTGTATTGGTTGCAAATTTAAATTTATTAAAATTTTACTATGAAAACGATGCTTTAACGGAACACATACATGCCAAGTATAAATGCAAAGAGAAACCATTCATATTTAAAACATATGTAAGTAAGGTCAAGGTTTCTTATAGTTTTATTTGCATGAATATGCAATATGCTGGCACTTAAAAGTAATGCTAAAATGGATGCGAACAGTGAATCCATTGAATTGTCACTTTTATCATAAGACTATGTTTTGTTAAACAATAATATAGTCTTAGAGAATACTTGCGAAAATTTGTTTATGACTCTGTTTTTTTCCGATGATGCAATACTTACATCATTTATGCTCTACAAAAAATAGCATTTAAATAAGTAAGAAGTCTGATTCTTCCGTAAGTGTTATTTGTTGACACATTAAAGGCACATACTCGGTCACAATGAATGATTTGCAATTTTCGGTAAAAATAACTTTCAGTAAAGCATATTTTCCTTTCCTGTGGCACTATTGATTTTTTATTAAATATTTCGTGTTGTTAACTTATATATTTTATGATTCACAAATGATATTGAGAAACCGCTTGCAGTATTTTCCTTGTATCTGATTTTCAACAATTTCAAGAGTTTAAGGTAGTTCCTCCTTTAAGAATTACATTGAAATATGATCGGAAAAGTCGCACTCATTCGGTTTTGTTATTTATAAATTCGCGTCCGATAACAAACCGAAAACATGGAATATACTCTAAGAAGCTGTTAACCTAAATATTCTTCTTAATAATTTTTCAAATATTACTTGTAGTTTTACTATAATGTTCGCTTTGGTGTAACACATTTTATCACTACATAAATACTTAATAAAAGTTACCCAAACCCTAACTATTTAAGGGAACTTTCAACTTTAAGGTACTAGTTATGTTACACAGTCAAGTTATTTCCTTATACATTCTTTCTTCCCTCTTTCTTTTTCTATTTACTATTTTCCCGTGGTACAGGTCAGGTAGTATGTAGATATCCCTCATTCAGAGAGCTGTTTGATCCCGGTATAACATTATTTACACTATATGTCTATTGAAATAGGCACATATAGAATGTTTGTCGGTTTGTTCTGTTTTTATCAAGCTCAAGCAAAAGGTACTAAACGTTTAACCCATTTTGAATTAATCTGTTGGTTGTCCATGCTTTGACTTCTTTCCGGTGATGTTCATGAAAATCCCTGTCCTATATCATCTCTGTCAACCTCCTCTTCCGAAGCTTCTAGTGCGGTCTATGGTAGCCTAAGTATAGTACATTACAATGTGCAGAGTTTTTACGGGAAAAAAGACATTTTGTATGCTGACTTACATAACTCTGATGTCTTAGCTTTTACTGAAACATGACTCACGCCTTATGTTAAATCTTCTGAGTTTCATTTTCCTGCCTTTCATAAACCTTTTAGACGAGACAGACCTACAGACCCACATGGAGGTATCATTGTCTTCATCAAAGCAGACATATTTGTATTAGAGCGACGTGATCTTGAAGTTAATGATGTAGAATGTCTTTGGCTCGAATTACGCATTAAAACTAAACGTCTTCTTTTGGGTACTTTTTACAGACATCCTAATTCCAGTTCATATGTTCTTGAATCCATTACCAACTCCATATCACTGGCGGTTGATACTGATATTAAAGACATAGTTATTACAGGTGATTTCAATCTTGATATGAATAAATCGTTATCTGGACAAAAGATTGAGTCCGTATGTCAACAGTTCAGTCTTTCACAAGTCATTCGAAACGCTACTCATTTTACCGAAAACTCAGAATCTTTTCTCGACTTATTCTTAGTTTCATCATCAGATATTGTTTTAAAATGAGATGTAGGGGAGCCATTTCTGGATCAGTTAGTTCGTTATCACTGCCCTATTTATTGCATATTGAAATTTAACAAAACGGTCGGATCAACATTTAAACATTAAAAAGTCTGGAAATATTCACAATGGGATTATGTCGAACTTCAATCGCTTGTGTCATCTTTTGACTTAAACAATGTGATCGGGCTATATATTGTGTATTGAATGTCGACCTTTTCTGAATATATCAACACGAAGACATACAGTATGTGAAAACAAAGATTGTTAGCAATCTTTTATTTGGTTATCACGTATTAGCTAATAACTATATTAAGCGCTTTCATAGATAGTGTAGGCTAATATTTAAGCTGATCTATTTGTGAAGTCAGTGAAGTGAACATTCATGTCATACAATACCAATTCAACAAAAACGATGCTAAGATTGTATCCAGGGGCGGATCCAGGAATTGACGTTAGAGGGGGCGTTACTTTAGGCCACAACCTTTTAACTTTCGCCCCCTCCCTCAGAACCGAGTGTTATATAGTTTAAAATGTTGGCAGGGGTACTCCCCCATGAAAATTTCAACAATTTCTTGTCCAAATGGCGCATTTTGAGCGTATTTTATTACGGAAGGGGGGGGGGGTTATAAAAATATTGAATTCAATTAAAAGTACATATTTAGAATACTTGTGAATCAATTCCTTTTCGTTTTGTTTTTCTCATACCAAGTGTTTAATTCAAGTTCCTTTGCAATGCAGCTGAAATCACCACGTTTTATAGTGTTAATTACGAATTAAATCTGAACGATATGCTTGTTTAATTGATAAAAGGTTCCAAAGAGCTATATTATAAATAACTATTTTCAAATGTGACAGAAAATGCTCTATAATATTCCGAAAAGCGTTTGCAACTCTATTGACAATTGAATGATTAAATTCTTCGTTTTTAAAAAAATGCTGTTCAAATGAGTATCAGCCAGTTACTGCTGGTGTTTTTGCATACACTTGATTAAATAACCTTTAACTGTAAAACTCATCGTTGCCAACAAAAAATCTGTGAGTGAGTCCCTTTAATAACATATCAACAATAGTAACATTTTAATAGTTTTGCAAGCTTGCAAGACACACGGTTACAAAATATTATGACCTACGAGAGATTTAAGGGTGATGAATTCATTACTATAACGCCTTATACGTTATCATGTTCAAAGCCTTCATAACGAGCTTTATATACTAGTCGAAGATACTAGTAATACAATTTTGTTTAAATCTACACTAAACCGGGATTATGTACAAAGCATAACAAGGATAGGTAAAGGGAAGCAATCAATTTTAGCATGCCATTTCTGCAATTGCTGAATAAAGTCCCTTCAGAAAACAGTCGTGTCTATATCTCATCAGAGTTTACTCGTAATTGTACGTGTGGCATTCGAAGAATGTAATAGCTATTCATTTACATTAAGTTATGGATTAAAAAGTAAACTGATCCATTGGCGATTTATTATTTTGCAAATTCTTTGGTCCTGTACTCAAACGAAATGCAAAGTGAAACAATAATTGCTGTCCGGCTACTGCTTAAGTTATTTGTCAATACTGAAATATGTGGAATCCCATGATATGTATTGGAGGTCACTCGTGATTTGTAAATGACATTCAAAGAAATTGAGATCTACTAATTTACATTATTTTATGGATTAACAGAAAGGTAAGCTAAATCATTGACAATTTATTAATTTGCAAATTTACAAATGTTTACAATTTACTATGAAAATGATGCCTTTAAGTACACATACATGAAACATGTAGTCAATGTGAAATATATGTAAGGTCAAGGCTAGTGATATTTTAAAAATGAATGTTGCCAGTGCAAAGATATAAAGAATTGATAGCAAACAGTGAATCCAATGAATGTCACTGTCTGGATTAAACCTTGTTTTGTTAAACAATTATACCGAGAAGAACTGCGAAGATTTATTTTAGCTGATATTTTATACGAGCGCTTTAGACAATGTCGTACCGACAAGTTGTGGCGGCCTTAGCTATTTATAAACTATGCGTATATCTCTATTTTTGGAATAAAAGGAATCCCAAGTATAATTGATTCAGGATAAGGTATACTCTGTAGACGATATTTGCTTCCAAACTCAATTCATACTTATGTTAATGCCTTATAAATGAATATATACGAACTAAACATTGCAATGTCAAACAAGGTCAAGATTATGTTAAAGGATTATCTGAGTGGCATGCAATATTTATGTTTACTAAACAAAATAATGAAATTTTACAAAGTGATTAAAATAACATTTTGTTAGGCTTTGTATGATTTAGTATGAGGTTACCATTATAGTAACATCTTAAAAATACATATCGAAAACACAAAACGTAGTTAATAGGTATTTACGACAGCTTAGAAGTGCAACACTTCAAAAAGACCTGCAACGTAAAATAAAACCATATCGCGAGGAAGTAGCGCATACGGCCCAATAATGTAAACGACATGTCGCCTAGGAAAACATAAGTTGGTGTCTGTTGTGCGTAATCTACCGCAATGCGCGTCTGAAAACCATGACTGGTGAGGTCAATAGTCTCATAGTGACAGACTAAAACATAACAGTGTGAAAGTTGCAAAGGCTGAACGAAAGAACCCTGTTGATTCGCGCATATATGGACTACTGATAGCCAACTGACAAAGATCGCATTATGGATGATATGAAAAGGTCTACATCGAAGAAGATAAAAGCAAAGATCAATCGAAAGCTTACTTGTGAGGGGCAAGGCTACAGTACGGGTAAAAGGCTGGTCCTGCAGGAGCGAAATCGGGAAAGCAAGGACAGCGGAAGCCTTTGATCAAGAGACCTACACAGGGGCGAGCGACGATCACGCGTCCAAACAACCTTACGATCCGAGTGTGGCGGAAAAGGTTATAATGATTGACGTTGTTACGACAGTGAACAGACCTAAAAACCGCCGATTCTATGGCAACATATCGATATTTAGGACTGGTAACCCAGAGCACCCCTACTGCCATAACAGCAAACTATGTAGCAAACTCAGCCACGGGGGCGCTAGGACTCCTTATTGCCAAATATTAGTCAGTAAGAGGAATGCCTTACAACGTTTTTACCAAACTATACAACACCATGATTTAGCCAATCATCAGCTACGTTGCTGTAATATTGGGGACAAAAGAGTACTCGGCAATCAACGCCGTACATCACCGAACTGCGCGGTTATTCTTGGATGTCGGAAAGTACAACCATCGATCATTCGGCAGTGGAAGACAGTCATGGCACTCTTCTTCCAATTGGTTGATATGTACAACAATCGCCTTAATAAGCATGTGTTTTTCTAAGCATATCAACATCCGACTAAGTTTAAAAACGTGTATTTTGATACTGATAAAATATCACGCTGTCACAATGTATAGTTTACCTACAAATGATAAATAGCAAAGTCACGATGTAAACGCGCTATAGAAAATCTTAGTAACGGTATATTTAAATTGAATAAAAGAAAATGGATATTTAGTATCAATTCAAACGAAAGTGTAAACGGACGGCAAGGATGTTCCTTAGAATTTTTTTAAGACCAATCGATGCAAACTAGTTTATTATGAGTGTGTTTATAAACATAAGATAAAACACCGTTAATAATAAAATCAATGAATATCGGGGTTATCGCCTTAGAACTTTGGGTTAATATAATACGACTCATAAAATGTCAACATAAATAGGTTTGACAATTATATTCTAGAGTACGAATCAGTGCTCATAATAGTAACCAACAGTTGTTATATGCATATATTCAGATGGCTACAAACGAATTGAATGACAACGATTATAATGGTGTGAAGAGAGGAAGTCACTCGACTCAGGAAGGCAAATCAGGGGCACAGAGCCTGATCAAAGACAAAATACCCGAAGACAGTGGCATGCGAGTAGATTCGCTTAGTCCGGATGGCCCAGTCAGTTGTAAGTCAATGTTTTATTAAATATTGCAAACTCTTAAAGGGATCTATATGTTTCATTGTTCGGGCGTTCATGAACACAATTCTTTTAAAAATATAAATAGTACCTTCAAAATGTCTTATAATAAGACATTCAAAAATACCTGAAAAGTGAGAGTGCGCTAATGGTATAGATGGTTGCCTCTCTCCCAAGACGTTTTGGGTTCAGCAGAGGTACTTTCTCATGGCATCTTTAATAGGACATCAGTACTGGTTTCTTGTCCTCGAAAGTTATTCATATCAGCTTTCAGACGTCTACACAATCAAGCCAAAATAAATTGGTATAACTAAAACAAAACACATAAGGCTATAGGCTTATGATTATATTCAAGTTCGACTTCACAACCTTGCCTTGTTACCACTATTTTACTCGTACATATATCTATTTTAGTGTTTGTGTTTACTCGAACATACCTGCATTTTATTGTTGTTACCATGTATATTTGCTTTCATAAGAACAAGCGACACTAGTCAACCGGACCAGAAAAAATATATCTGTGTTTCCATTCCCACGACCCAAGTAGATTTTGTGTCGGTTTGTCGGTCGATAAATAGTTTTATTTCTATTTTTCCCAAATCATATGGATGTAATGTTATTAAAACAAAGACTTTTTGTTAGAAGCTTGATTGTATGAATAGAAAATCTCATACTTGAAGAAACACAATTATTCTGGTTGGATCGATTTTTCCGGGTCGGTGCTGGTGCAACATTTGAAAATTGTCTAAGAATCCCAGATTACTGTTTTACCGCTAACTACCGTTCTATTGTTAGTGGGTGATGACATAAGTGTTGTAATCTACGAACGAAGTTCTACACTACAAGATTCAGGGTTACCCAACATTGAACCAAATACATTCGATGAACCATGTGCAAGCTCAACATATATGGACGTAAGTTTAACCTTATGCTATTAATGCTTTTGTGCTTAAACTCTTTAAAGCTTAACTCTCACAGATATACCGTTTATAAACCTTTTTATTTTTTTGGTCTTGGAAAGAGCAAATATTTGCGTAAATATCTGTAAACCAATAATAAAAAATTGCTGACAAAAAATTAGATCTAAGATTTTCATATTTCCTTTCGAAAATTAATGTTTTATGGCTTAAACCGTAACTAACGGGTTAAGAAAAATGCATAAAATATCAATTTTTGAACTTAAATATAAAAATCTGCAATCTATTTTTTATCAGCAGTCATATATAACTGGTTTCCATAGATTTTCGCCAAAAATGGCCCGTTCCAAGACAAACAATAAAAAAAGTTGGCAAAACATTCAATCTGTGAGAGTGCAGCTTTAATATCAGATTTCGTTCACGCACATATATGGATATCTGTATATATATTCTCACCTTTCTACTGGTAATTGTGTCTTTCTTCTAACCTGTTCTCCTTTGCTTTTTCTTCTTTCATACAATACTGAATGAATAGAGGACAATTGTTTGGTTCAGTCTATGATCGTAATATATTTCAGCGGGAGAGCACAAAAAGTATTAAATATATATTTTCAGAAGATTATCATGGGACTGCCGTTTCGATTTGAGTACAAAATATGCTTATGTCATTAAAATACATGAAAAAAAACGCAGCTGAATGAAATAATGAAACTTCTGTTCTTTTTAATATATGCCTAAGGGTAATATTTAAAGACAATTAACTGCGTTTTATTAGAAAAATGCGCCATACTGTATGCGCCCGTATCGTCATTTCGGAAATGACGTCGTTGATATTGTGTCCCAGTTATGGGTGCGCTGATATTTTATTAGAATAGCAGAATGGGCGAAATTAAAAAACAACAACAAAAAAAAACATTTTTTTCATGCTTTTCGATGTTATATGGAGTTCAGTGAAATAACAAAAGTGAAAATTTCATATTTTCACTGCAAAATGAGGAGTGAAAATATCAGCTTTAAGAACTACTTGCAAAATTCATTGTAGTTACTTCTCCTTGATCAAAACTAAACACGTCATTTCTGAACCAGAATATGTTGCCAAAAATAAATATTTGAAATTTAAAAAAAAAAACCGTTTTCTTTAACATTGAATTTGAAGCTAAATGTTCAAAAATGTGCTTTCAAACGAAACAAATTACAGACGAAAACAACTGCTCGAACATAAATAGAATGTTATATCATCGTTCAAATATCTTTATGAACTGTTTGTCGTTGTAATACGTTATACGGACTTCCCGGAAAATTCACACACCAATTCACTGATTAACTGATGATATTTTACCCCACCCACGCTTTAAGATGTGTCAATAACCTAGCGAGGTCTTAACTTTTTACCTTGAAAACGACCTGTCTTCAAGCGAATAAGACTGGTCTCTGACAGCGAGGGATGACTGAATACCCATGTAGCATGAAACAAACTCTAAAATTAAAAATAATTGTTTTTATACAATGATTATCGGCATTGTTTTACTAGCACGTTCGACCTATCATATTTTCATTCAATAAATGGCGGCGTAGTAATTTGGTCATGTATTTATGCCCTATGTAATTTAAAAAGGGTTTTCGTTATTTTATGGAACATAGATGCATTAATAAACTCATTGATTAATGTTCACAAAAATTGGAGATCTTTTATCCATGAACCAGAAATAGAAAATTGACAACTAGGTCATCAGCTTATATTTTTCGTGAGGGGCATCCCATGAAGAGCGGCGTAGAAACACTCTTTTTAAAACAGGGGGTATTTAGAAAAAACAAATTTAAATGCTAATAAAACTTCTTAAATAAGCATTAAAGAAATATAAAATTTGTTGATATCAGTGTAAGATCGCAAGCTTCTCCACACGTGAAAATATGTTTTTTCTATGACACTCGTGAAATACAATACGATCTAACACTGAAATCAACAAATATCCTCTATATAAGTTTAAAACAGGGAAATATCATTTTCATTTCACCGATTACTATTTACAAACCACCGGATAGCATATAATAAAACGTGTTATTATATGCTTTCCGATGATTTATAAAACATTATCAGTTAAAACAAAATGACATTTCACTGTTTGAAACAGCAAAAGAACAATTTGAAGCTTCACTGTCTCGTTTCCAAATTAAAAGTCAGTTCAGGGCTTGGACAAAGTTTCAACGAAGTCATTTCGAAAACTAAATTTAAATGTAATTTTATATCCTTTTTAGGCATATAATAAAAAGAAAAAATGTTTCTTTCAATGCAAGATAGCAGTATATTACGATCTTACACTGAAACAAACAATTATTCTCTATTTGATTACAAATTTCTGATAAATAAACTGTAGAAACATGTCAATCGAATGACTGTTTTGTTTAGAGTGTTCTTGTATTTCTTACATAGAAAGTGTGGCATGTAAAAAAACATTGTATTACGAGATATATAAATACAACAACATAACAATTATACAAATTACTAATATCATTATTTAGTGTTACATCATGAATTGCGACCTATTGACATAATAACGACTATTGATAGTATCTCATTATCTCTGGTATATCATGTGTATATAATCAGTAATTAATTATACTTTGCATAGGATCGACAATGAATCGTGTGGCAGTGAGAGTCTGTTCATTCGAGTTCATCCTATGATTCACATTTGCTTTTTGCCTAATATATTTAACCAGCTTAATTAACAAATACATGTGCAGTAATCAGTAATAACATTCACGAACCTCAAGAATCTCAAAGGGGACAAACATTCATGAACCTTTCTAGGGAAGAACATTCATAAACCTCAATAAGGTTGAACATTCATGAACCTCAATAATGACAAACATTAATGAACCTCAATAGGGACAAACATTCATGAACCTCGATAGGGACTTACATTCATGAACCTCAATAGGTACAAACATGTGAATATAAGGACAAACATTCATGAACTCCAATAAGGGCGAATATTAGGGATATAGGGATAAACAATCGTGAACCATGAAAACGACCTGAAGTTTATGTTTTTCGTCTGTGCTTATTGACAGATTTATGGATTGGTTGAGTGTGCGCTACTAACATCAACGCTTTATTTAGCAAACTCGTAAGTCAATGTTAAAATAGATATTTGGTTCCAGTAAATATATCTATATATAAATCATGGCTTGTATCGATGTAAATCGTTTTATTCGTTTTTGTAAGGAAACAAAATATAGTTTAAGGACATTTATTCATTGGATTTTATCACTTTTGTGAAGGACGGTTGTCCGTTGGGCATCTTGGTCAATAATTGCTTCGAACAACCGCTGGACCAAGGTCACCCTTGAATGCGCCCTGTGTGGTCAGTTTTCAAAGCACTGTATTCATTGCAGAAAATTGCTTACCTTCGACTACGTTTAACTCATTGTCAGATTTAAAAAAAAAAAGATATTTTTTTCTTGCAATTTTTCCAAACGCATGGTCAAAAAGGGGTGGGACTGATTGTTTTCGCCGTATTCGCCAGAAAGTTAATGTAATATTCAAAACCCCGAATAGAGCCTATACAGTATATATACCAATATAATCGTATTCTGGAAGTAAAAGGATTGACACCAGCCATGGCTAAATGTCACAATGTCAACGTCCCCTTGCGTCGGCCTATGTAATATTCTACAATGAACAATAAACGAAAATTTACATTTGATTGTTCTGAGTTTTAAGTATTCGGACAACTTACACTTATTATCAGCATGTTTTGTTGTGAGAGTTTTCATTTGAAATTTTCAGACTGTACTTACAAATTGTATTTAAGCCGCCGAAATCAGTTAAACGCATGGTTGTAATAGGGCAAGGCTGATGTGGCTACACTAAAATAATGTTTATTTTAGTAAATATCTTGTCCGAAACCGATTTGCCGATTTTGAAATGATTTCACAGGAATACTCGTACAAAACCTGGTCGCCAAATTCCTGTCTAATAGTTCCTTTGTAGCCATACTCAAACTCTTCACTACCATGACCCAGACATTATAGCCTTTGTCAGTGGTACTTCTCAGGGGAGCGCTAGGGTCATAAAGTGGTGTTATTGCTTGATTGTTCTCTTATTTTAAAATAAGTTGTCTTTTAATTGGTTTTCCTCTAAGAAAAACTTTTACTAGATTCTAACATTTTCAGAACAAAACCCTTGCCAGTGCGAAAGAAGCATTAATGGAGTTCGGTTACGACTTTACCGACGACGAAGTGAACGAAGCCTATAATCAGTTAAAACGCACAAACGACATTAAAAAGTACAAGGGTGTAGCTGACAAACTGATTCCCATTATGGAGGCAAAGGTAATGCAAGTTGACTATAAATGGGGCGTGGAAGTTTCTGGTAAAGTGACTAGGCATTTTCTGGTATGTTACCCATATGCAGCCTGTGAGCTAGGGCACAATTTCGCTTTTAAAACGAAATCGAAGTGGATTGATGAATAAACGTTTAAAATCATTTCGCCTATGAGCTGTTATATACAAATATACTTTTCATAACAAATATAATGACACTATTAACCTCAGTATATTGTCAACAAACATAAGTACAAAAATTACCTGATGTTGTTTACAGAGGGAGGAGAAACTACCCGAAATCATAGCCAGTGGACAGAGGAAAATAAATGCGCGGTCATGAAAGGTACTTATATAAAGTATTCAATAAGAAAGTACTTTATATGGTAGAATGGAACAATTTATAAATAAATCATTGACATATTCGACATACTTTGTTTTAAATTTCTACTCAAAATGTATTGTGTAACTAATGGCAATACGGAATTCGGGCATGCTACTGTAATTTCTCTATTCAAGCACAAAAAACTTATTGGTTTTACAATTGTCCGTACACAACGTGAGTTTTAAAAACAAAGAACGGGTAAGGTAGAGCTGGTGGTAGCGAATGTCGGAAGACTTAGTCGTAGTTTTTTTTTAAACATTGACATCTTAGTTGTTTGTCCTTGTAATTGTCGGCGATATCACAATGCCGCTGTCGTCTGAATGGTTTCTGGTTTGGTTGTCGAAAAACAAGGAGAATTTTGTTAATACATCATGTGTAAGATGTCCTCCTTCAGAACAAAACTATGATTCAAAAGAACCAGAGGACAAAAAACTACAACTAGGTCATAGATCTTCTGCAACGTTGAGCACTTTTGTAAAATTGGCACCAGGTATTATGAAGTGTAGTATTAAAGTCACACAACATTTGTATATAATTGATTTATTCATTATATTTACAGGGCAGAGTGAAGAGGTTGTGTATGTTGATAGCAAGAGAATAATACCAGAATTCCCTCCCTTTTGAAAAAGTATAATCAGCGTTACAATTTTTTCATTGAATCAGTATCACTAAAATATTGTAAGTCAGATTTTAATTGAATTATTGATTTCATATAACTTTTGGAACTCTTAATTTATACGTCATTTAGAACCGAATAATATTAAAAAATGAAAAGTAAATTTCATGAGATATTTTATATGTGCATATTTGATTGAAATGATGTATAAAATGACTTAATTGAGGATATGACTTAAGATCTGTTTTGATAGGTGATGAAATGGAGACGTACATGTTTGTTCAATGTAATGTTCTACGTGTTGTTACTATTATGTTTTGCTTTTTTAGAAAGTTCGCAATTTGTTCATCTTTATTTAAATTGTATACAGTTTTTCAAATCAAACATAGATAAAATACGTACTATGATTTTTAACGTTCAAACTATTAGTATAAAATATAAATCTAACAGTAACTTTCTAACATTTTATGTAAATATACTATTCAATACCAGAAACATATAATCAATCATATACAGTTTAAATATTTCAATGTAAAAATATGTTTACAGAAATGTATTTTCTTTTCGTTATTGTTCAGCTACAATTGATTCACGGACTTTACAACTCACAGCAATCGCAGCGCAATTCTTAATTCCTTATTCACATACAATATACCGGGTAAATACTGAAGACATTTGCTCATTATGTTTCAACTATTATTTATTGTCATCTTTAAGGTAGATGCAATAACACATCTTTGTTCTATACAACTGGGTAACATACAAAATCGCAGCTTGAAACGGATTTTATAAAATTGTAATGATTGTTATGGTTGCCATACGATATCTGTGCCATAAAGCATATATGCTACGTCGGAAGGCAACATTTTGCTGAAAATGAAGAATTAAATCAAAGATAACTTTTTACTACACCATTTAATATGAAACAAAATGCAGTCTATGCCGCTTAAAAAGCTCAAACCGGAGTTTGATAAGATGATTAGTTTAATCAAACACTTCGACAAACTTGTTTCCAAAATAATGTTTTGACCGTGCTCCGTCAGACGGCCGTATTGGGAAAAGGTTTGTCGAAGTGTTTTGAAAAACTAAAATCTCAATCAAACTCTGGTAAAATACCAAAGGCGAGGCTATGCAAGCGGCGTAGACTGTGCTATGTTTTATTAAAAATGGTGAAGAAATAAGAAAGTTATCTTTGTTTAAAGCCTTCATTCGAAGCAAAATGTTGCCTTTCGACGTAGCATTTATGACTCAATTTATCACGTGGTATACACACAGTGTATTGGATCACAACGTGTTCTCATCACAAATCCACAAAGGAGGTATTTCGTACTTTAGAAAATACTTTCAGCAGTTGTTTTGTATTGTTTAAATCATCTCCTAGGTAAGAAAATAGCTAATATGATTCTTAATTTAACCACCTAAAGTGAACAAATGAAATTCCAAAGGATGTTTCATATCAGAATACCCTTTTTTGCATACTAAAACCGAACAATTGATACAATGTATTTTTTTTCAAGTGTGTTCATAGCGCTCCTGGTGTGTCCCGCTCTGAGGATTATCATTCCGAAATCCAGACTAAGCAAATATAACTTAACATACTTTCTGATAAGAAAATACAGTAACAATTTAATTACAGAAATCTGCTAGGCATATTGATTAATACTTGTCTGCCAAGTCTGGTTACACTATCAGAAGAATATCAAATAAGAACATAATTTAAATCTCGGTAGAAAATAACAGGAAAAGACGTAAAATGTTTCTGGCTGTATCCAATTCTTATCAATTATTGAGTTAAGCATAACATTATTTAGTTCTTTGCTAGTTTTAAAATTACTGCGCAAGTACATGTTTTGCTCTCAGATTACCTTTACTTAGACAAAGCGCATTTGATTAAAGTTATATCCCATTGCATGTTCGCATAACAATTAACGAAAGTCTTTAACACATTCAACAAGTACATTAATATAATATTTCTGTGAACAAAAGTGCCTCTGTCAAGAGTTTATATATGGATTTATTTTATTAAGTAGTGGATGAACTTTATGGGAATCGTTTTCATCAAATTATTTTTAAAGTTAAATGTTGTTGTATAATTAAAATGTTTATAAAATATAAAAGTATTTTATACCTTATTTTGCAATTCGAATTTATTCTAGTCAGTATTTAGCTTTTTTAGAAAAAAGAAACCAAAGAAAAACATTTTGGAAATTGATGATAGTAAATAATTGTATAAGAGTAGTATGAATTCTTGTTTCTATATTTTCATAATTATTATGTTGGATTTGTAAACTAAAATATCACCGTTTGAAAATCAATTTCAGCTGACAAAGTGTCTATTTTATAAAAATGGTTATGGTTTAACATGTTTTTGTTTGTCACATTCGTTTGTACTGAACATTTCTTAATCTTTTATGTTTTAATGTTCTTAATGTCATTTTACTATCAATACTAGTTTTTTTTTATCATTGTTATATGCTATCACAAAATATATCCAATTTATTCATTAATATTAATGTTAACACTAATGGCTGATTGCCTTCTTCCAAATGCCTTAATTTGTCATATTTCATCGCTCTTAGATATTGTTATTATGTTTTATTTTAAGTACATGTATTTGATAATGTTTTTTATATGTATTACTCTTTAGAATATGTCCATGTATTCTTCTACATTTGTTTTTGTTGGTTTTTTTTCGTTTTTTTTAGGTAAATTTTAAATTATTACATGTCATGATGTTTCAGGGTATTAGAAAACTTAAAAAAGAAGAAAGCATTGTGACAAATTTGCTATTGATATAACAGTTCTTTGTCTGAGTTGTAAATGAGTTTAATCTCATAGTAAGGCATTTTAAATTACCAGAGTTGTGGATATTATTTGCAAAAGTTTAGAAAAGTGAATTATTATCATTTTTGTCAATCAAAACGTCAAGTACATAAATATTTACAGATATTTTTATTTATGGCATGCCAAATTGATTTATTTTACGCTTTATCGGACGTGTATGTTTTCAGCTTACAAAACGAAACTACAAACATTTACCAACACCTTAATCAAGCAAAGAAATAATATATATTGTTTAATGATTAAAGTTATTGTGATCTGTGTCAAAAAAATATATCATATACAGAGGCACATTCAATTTTCTTGATAAATGGACCTGCCAGTGTTTTGTGATGCTTTTTTTATTTTTATTTGTTGAACTCTGCTATATCAAGGGCATTTGATGCAAATTTAAAAGTTTTTATTTATTGTATGATACTTTGTTTCATGGTGGGTAACTAGGATTTGAAATTGGAACCTGGTGCTTAACATAGAATAATTTTGGCCTTATTAATTACATTTTTCCAGATGTGAGATTTCCTCTCAACAGCATGTTCAAAGTGAAGAGAAGACATATAAATACAACCTTTTTTCTGTTTTAAGCATTTCTAAGTATTTATTGAAAGCCAGTCTAATTTAACCTATTGATATTATGTAATGAGATACAGGTTGGAGTTATTTTTATTATTGTCGTAGTATTCGTTTTCACATGCATCTCATGATTATCTCGTTTGCTTTTGCTTTCAACCTTTGTCGTTAACAACCGGATATGTACGGTTTTTATGAAGATACAATGGAAACTACAGGGAAACGCCGATAAGCAACCCCCCCCCCCCCAATAGCTGTGATCTTGTGAAATGACACAATGATAAAAACATATACTTGGATTAGCCCTGTAGTTTCCATTGCAAGATCATGCTGGGTTATACTTAAGTTCGTAAACAAACTGTAAGTTGTAATGCCAAATCTATACGTTACAAGACTTGTTGTGGTTTAATTGTCTTATATTATCAGGGGCGGAAAGGGGTGCACCCCAGCTTCCGCTAGTGATTATCACTACAAATGTTGAAGTTTACATGTTGCATTTATAAAAGAATACACATGCAATTGTTATTATGCATAATATTACATACTGTTTGAACCACCTGATAATGTTCATCATATTTGATGTTTACAACAAAACATGTGTGTGTATGTTTAGTAGAAAACAATTTTGCTAGTATCAGTTATCACATTTTTTAGCCTAAATACAACAACCGTGTGTATATGTCATACATGTTTTACAAAGTGGTCTCAAATATTGAACATAGTCAAATAATGATCTCGTACTTTTAAATGAACTTCCATTTCAAATTCGCAGATTTAATAACTTGAGTTTAACACATGACAATAGAGAGGTTGTGGAACTCGACATGTACGTGTACTTGTACATGTCTCTCCACGGATATGTAAACGTTGCAATGGAGTTTTAAAGTCGTTTGCGAAATGTAGTTGTTGGGTCGTTGATATTCGCTTTATTCAATTTTCTCTTGTTATCGCATATGCCGTTCAAAACTTGTGCATTATACACATTCCTGGATGACGAAGTGAACAAAAAGTCACCCACAAGTACACATACCCATACAAGTAGTGTTTTCAAACCTCTCTATTATATTATATATACATTGTCAATGTATGGATATATGTGCGTATGTACTATTTCTGTTCTTCATATCGATGTGTATACCGTTGTTTGTTTAGTATATAAAGCACCTTTAATGTATAACGGTGCATAGTTCAGCTTTTGCACATTTTGTATTAATTTACTTTATTTTATATGCTTGCAGATGTATGATTGTCATTTGAAACTACTGTTCCTATAAAAATTCCAAATTGATTTTCAAGCATTTTTTTTAAAAAATTGCCTTAAATAAAAAAAATGTTACCGTAAGAAACAAGTTCATATTGGGCACAGCTCTGGCAATTTTGCTTACAAATTGCAACTATTGTATACTCTTTTTTAAATCTAACCGTTTCAATTCTTTTCAATAAAGCAAATTTATTTTTACTTTGAATCCTGCTGAAATACAGGCATTTTTAGAAGATAATTTTTATTTTGTTCTTTTACAGAACAATGCTTTTCTTTTTACTGCTAAAATGCATTCCTGTTAATATCTTGTAAGAACAATAGGAAAAATAAAAGGTATTACTGGATTTGCAACAAAATAACTACATTACCTCTAATTGATTATTGAAATGGCAGTTGAAAATCCAAAAAGTTTATTCCGTTGTTAAATTTAGAAACGCCTTAATGCATATGTTATCGCTTATTAATAGAATAAAATCATCAAATATACTTTGTTCTTTTTATATATTTTTTAAAAATGTTCAAATGGATAATCTTGATGTACTTTTATACAAAGTTAACTGAGAAACACTGATAATGGTTGTAAGGCATTCTTTCGCTTTAGAAAATACACATACAAGTTACACAGATTACCATTGTACTATTACATGTACATGCCATCATTAATGAGGAAAAATTCACAGAAACAGCGCAAACTTAGTTGTTTTGATTAATGACCATTGGAATGAATTAGGCGCATGTGAGTTTGGTTTGTGGTCACCAAGCCGGACAAGTGAGTTTTCTCCAGGTTCTCCACTTCACAATACCACACTCCCACGTAACATCGTGCCAACGAGAGTGATTAGTATAATGTTGTAAAAACTTGTTTCACAATGAAGTAAGTAAAATAAAAAAAAAAGATATTTGGACATTTTGTTTCATAAACGTTTCTTTATCTGCCTTTTTATAAAGTATTTATTTATCTTTAGTTCTAGATATTGGGCACAGCTCTGGCAATTTTGCTTACAAATTGCAACTATTGTATACTCTTTTTTAAATCTAACCGTTTCAATTCTTTTCAATAAAGCAAATTTATTTTTACTTTGAATCCTGCTGAAATACAGGCATTTTTAGAAGATAATTTTTATTTTGTTCTTTTACAGAACAATGCTTTTCTTTTTACTGCTAAAATGCATTCCTGTTAATATCTTGTAAGAAAAATAGGAAAAATAAAGGGTATTACTGGATTTGCAACAAAATAACTACATTACCTCTAATTGATTATTGAAATGGCAGTTGAAAATCCAAAAAGTTTATTCCGTTGTTAAATTTAGAAACGCCTTAATGCATATGTTATCGCTTATTAATAGAATAAAATCATCAAATATACTTTGTTCTTTTTATATATTTTTTAAAAATGTTCAAATGGATAATCTTGATGTACTTTTATACAAAGTTAACTGAGAAACACTGATAATGGTTGTAAGGCATTCTTTCGCTTTAGAAAATACACATACAAGTTACACAGATTACCATTGTACTATTACATGTACATGCCATCATTAATGAGGAAAAATTCACAGAAACAGCGCAAACTTAGTTGTTTTGATTAATGACCATTGGAATGAATTAGGCGCATGTGAGTTTGGTTTGTGGTCACCAAGCCGGACAAGTGAGTTTTCTCCAGGTTCTCCACTTCACAATACCACACTCCCACGTAACATCGTGCCAACGAGAGTGATTAGTATAATGTTGTAAAAACTTGTTTCACAATGAAGTAAGTAAAATAAAAAAAAAAGATATTTGGACATTTTGTTTCATAAACGTTTCTTTATCTGCCTTTTTATAAAGTATTTATTTATCTTTAGTTCTAGATATTGGGCACAGCTCTGGCAATTTTGCTTACAAATTGCAACTATTGTATACTCTTTTTTAAATCTAACCGTTTCAATTCTTTTCAATAAAGCAAATTTATTTTTACTTTGAATCCTGCTGAAATACAGGCATTTTTAGAAGATAATTTTTATTTTGTTCTTTTACAGAACAATGCTTTTCTTTTACTGCTAAAATGCATTCCTGTTAATATCTTGTAAGAAAAATAGGAAAAATAAAGGGTATTACTGGATTTGCAACAAAATAACTACATTACCTCTAATTGATTATTGAAATGGCAGTTGAAAATCCAAAAAGTTTATTCCGTTGTTAAATTTAGAAACGCCTTAATGCATATGTTATCGCTTATTAATAGAATAAAATCATCAAATATACTTTGTTCTTTTTATATATTTTTTAAAAATGTTCAAATGGATAATCTTGATGTACTTTTATACAAAGTTAACTGAGAAACACTGATAATGGTTGTAAGGCATTCTTTCGCTTTAGAAAATACACATACAAGTTACACAGATTACCATTGTACTATTACATGTACATGCCATCATTAATGAGGAAAAATTCACAGAAACAGCGCAAACTTAGTTGTTTTGATTAATGACCATTGGAATGAATTAGGCGCATGTGAGTTTGGTTTGTGGTCACCAAGCCGGACAAGTGAGTTTTCTCCAGGTTCTCCACTTCACAATACCACACTCCCACGTAACATCGTGCCAACGAGAGTGATTAGTATAATGTTGTAAAAACTTGTTTCACAATGAAGTAAGTAAAATAAAAAAAAGATATTTGGACATTTTGTTTCATAAACGTTTCTTTATCTGCCTTTTTATAAAGTATTTATTTATCTTTAGTTCTAGATATTTTGAAAAACTGGAACAAAAGACTGCTCTTATATTTAAACATTAAGCTTGATGTTGTAAGACTATAATAGCACAGTATAAAATGAAAAGGTAAGTAAGATCCAACCCGTGCATGTGTACTATGCACCTGACATTGATAGTCCCGGCGACAGAATGTCTCGGCCACAGCGACACGGTTTGAAAGAACACGTGACACGTTGTCCCCGAATTGTCACAATGTCTCTATCTCCTACCTGCCACGAGTTGAAGGGTAGTTGTGATTCTCCACATGGCAACTGTCACGTAGTCCGTTGTAAGATCACTCTCGGGTGATAAACATAAAACTTCTTTGAAATAAAAAAGCATTTCTGAAAGTTTATCATCAAAATAGCAACTAATTTCAGAAAAAATAGAATAAACATAGGCGGACTTAAAACCTCCCAACACCCTTATGACTTTTGTCTTGGAAGGCTATTTACTTCATAATAAATTTTGAAGTTTTACCAAATAAAATTCACTGAATAATAAGGACAGAAATTAATAACATTGGTTTTTAACAGTCCAATACCTTTGTTTTAATTTCTTACCTTTCGTAATATTGCGGTAAGTTCATGTCTTTACACTGTTAGATTTATTATTACTAATTAAGACACAAGGAACATTTGAAATACATGTCTATTGTGTTCATTCGGTGAAACTACAAGAGGCTATCAGTATGTGGAAGTCTCCCAATGACGGCCTTCATGCAAAATAATTTGAACATTTTCAAATCGATAAAATTGATGTTGATTCATGAAAGAAAGATCATTTGGAATGATAGTTTTGGGTTATATGCATTATCGTCATAATTGAGAGAGTAATACAAACAAGTAGAATTAAATAAGCATGTGATGATACGTTTGTAAAGCAAACTGGTTAAACATAATTTTATTGGGTGAGAAGAAGTTCACGTTAACAACAGCAAATATTAAATTCACGTTTACAACAGCATTTCTTAAACCCAAAAAATAACTTTTTAACGCATGTCTAAAATTCTTAGATATTACTAATTGCTAAGGAATGTGTACAACACAAAGAATCACGGCGCACACAGCGTTTCATCGTTTTACAATATTCCGTCAAGTTGAAATTTTGGCTTTGCATTGTTAAAATACAATCAAATATAAAATATTTTACACGTGTGGAAGCAAAAAATAGCACAGTCTTTTATAGGCTAAGAAATATCTTCATAGATTTTTTCCAAAAAAACTATTCTGGAAATTATGTCACACTCTTGCTTGTTTACATTGGTTTTGAACCGAGATAATCCATGTGAGAACCCCGTTGAAGTCACGTGATTCCTCACCCTGATCTACGTGTGAAGATTTTTCATATTTTTTTAAGAATACAGTTATAAAAGGACCATATTAAGCATTCAGAACGACAGCATTCAGTGAATTTACAATGAACTTTAACCAATTAAACGTTTCAGGTGCCAGTAGAAGAGTAGTTCTCGGACACTTTTTGAGTTTCTTTCAAGGTGCCTTCCTTAATTGTTCAGATATACACTCCCTCAGTCTTTGATATTTTTTTCTGATATCTGGATTTACGCACTTGTCATTTTGGGGTTACTTAACTTGATTTTTACGCCCGGGTGTAGTGGAGTATGCCCAGGTACGCCCCTGTATGTCAGTAGTTTATTGTCCTTTTGTCGCCGCAGGGTGTGACTAATCACTGAACAGTAGGAAAAAAATACAGTTAACCTCTCTATTTTTTTCAAGCAATAGTAAAAATGATATGTTAATTAAACAGAAACTTGTTAAGGCTATCAGTCGAAGAAACTGATAAACCTCAGCATGTTTACCGGCGTGTTCTAAGTTTGTTAGATTTGCTGGAAATAATTCAGCCATGTCCTTGCAAAGCGACTCAAATATGAAAAAAAATGAGAGAGAGGTTAACTGTGATATTAAAAATCAATAGCAAAGAGGTTACCCGTGCCGCTGTGAAACCGAAAGTAGGGTGTTTTATTGAATTTTACATAATTATATATTTTTGACAAATTATTGCAATTATAATGAATATGATATATAGATGAATACATGTAATATGTATGGTGTGTACATAATCAAACCAGTGGTTCAATTAAGCCCGCAGGACATGCAGAGGTGGTGGGCGAGGCAAGGTATATCGATAGTGTCTAGCTTATTGCGGAGTAGCAGTAATTGAAGAAAGGGCACATTACAAAAAACCCATAGCTATAACATTCTAGTGTTCCGTTATATTCTTCTTTTGCACATGGCATACCTCCTTTCATAAGTAGAATGAACATGAACTGGATTGTTGTCCATCGCTGATTTATTTTCAGCAGATAATGACCGGTGCATGTGCTAAAAGGGTACCGTTTCAGTAGATTTTGCAAAGAGGGTACCTATAGGGATACGCACCGTGGTTACGTTAAACCAAATTAACTTTTCTTCTAAGAGACATAACTTTTTAACGTTTTTTTAATATTTAGTACTCAAGTGGAACTTTCTCCCTATGTATGGCGTTGGGGTCGTGAAATACAAGAAATCAGTGTTATTTCGTGTGCAAATTGGTCAGTCGACAAGGGAATATATAGAATAACTATTTTGTGGTCTCAAACTGGGTATGACTAGTTAGAGAAAAGAGAACTCCAGAAATAGTACTGAATTCATACGGATTTTTTGTACATTTTGGATAATATTTGGCATTTTTAAATATTTCAGATTTACTCATTTTGAACTACCAGAAAGTACCGAATTCGTACGGAAAGTACCTGGAAAATACCTTGTCTGGTCCCCACGTACTGATATTCCATATAACTGTCTGGTTCCCTGCTTACTGATATTCCGATGACGAAAGTGTAAGGTGAAGGATCCTCAGGCTATAAAATATCTAGATTTAATTGAGATAACCATTATTTTAACGAGCGGTGGCCTACGGATTTTTTTAACACGCAACGGTCTCATCCGGTCAATTTTTCTAGAAGCAATCAGGCGTGATCGAGAAGGTGTGAATGGCCGCAGAGGTCACAACAGGATTACAAATGATTACAGTTGAATAACGTGCTATGAAAACAAACATTATATTTAAGATGATTATTATTTCACCATTTATTTCATAAGTAATATCAAGAAAACAAATAATAAATTAACAGAACAGAACAGAATGTTTATTTTACTTAAGCATATACAGCTCATCGTTATAAACACAAAAATAAATACACCTAATCTATTCAATATTCATAATCAAATCAATATTGCATGCATGAAAAAAACAAAAAAAGAATAATTTGCATTCTATTACTTACAATCGAGTTACACAATACCACGAGAGAGAAAAAGCAAACTTTAAATTACTAATTTAGCAGAAGTGAATGTGAGGAGGTCTTTAGGGGTGAATTATACATTCAAGTCTCTTATTTTAAAAGCTTTGGTACAAAAAATAGCTAATCTTACTAACAGAGATTTATTGTCAGAATTGAGTAATGATATAAATTTTACCATACTAGGATGTCTGACATAATATCTAGGAATATAATTCTGCCTTATATCATTATAAATTGGACAAACTAATACAAAATGAAATTCATCTTCAATATCGTTTAAATTACACAGTGTACATTTTCTATCTTGTCTTTGAATATTGTTATGTCTCCCAAGTTCAATGTTTAGATTATGGGAGGATAATCGGAGCTTAGCTAAAATATTTCTATATTTGAAATTTTCCATTAAAACAATGTAAGTTGATATTTTAAATGTTTCCTTGATTTCCTTAAACAAATACAAGGATGAATGTGTTTCCATGGTAGCACGCCAACCGGTTATATACATATCTCGTAATCTGTCTCTGAGCATGGGGACAAATGCACATACATTTACAGACTCAGGAAATTGCCAAACGTCCGCAAACCCGGATGACTGAAGGATAGTTTTAACTCTGTCGACCCAGTTTAGACTTTGTGGGTTAACCCGAAGTTCCCGGTATTGTTCTGTAATAATTGCCATGAGAATACAGTTATCTTGTAAATTAAGGCAAAGATAAAAAAAACATCAAATATACACATGTAGTTAAATTAATGTCAGGAATAACAAACACATTTTTGTGTGCTTTTTTCCAATATTAAATTTAGTTATAAGTATACTATTGGTGACAGTAATACAAATATAAACAAAGCTTTAATACATGTAAATAAAATGTGTGAGTTTAATATAGCTCGATCAGTACTTAAGGAATTCTAACATTTTTTTTGTTGAACTTAAGATTTTGGTGCAGGAGATGCACTGCCACGACCAGTTCTTAGTATTTCTGCCAACTGATCGTCTATTAATATTTTTCGCATTTTATGTGGATTTTTTCCCAGCATTTTCTATTTTCGCAAATAACTAAACTTTTGGCGATCGAATTCTGGCATTTCACATGAAGAGAATAATTTTATTTTGAAAGTCTAAGGGACACCAGAAAACGTTGTCGATCGCGAGTTTCATTTTCTTTAGGAAGAGGATTTTTTCAAGACAGCTGGCTAGATGTTCCCTCAATTCACTAACAACGAAATTGACATTTGTATTTACAGAATATTCTACAGCATTCGCAATTGCAAAGACACCATGGTCATGTCCATCTGGTTGTTGTTGAACTCACGGAACTTTAATCATTAGCTGAAATTTGTTACTTTTATAAATTTGTGTTAGTATTTGAATATTGTTCTTGAGTTATTTTATGTTTTCACATAAACTGTCAAAATAATATCAGAGTCTCTTGTCGTCTGCATGCTAGTTGTCAAGTGATTTGTGCCATCAAACGAAATTTGAACTAAGGTTGGCAGATGTCTGGAGAATTTATATCTGTACTCCATAATTAAAGTTGAATAGTTGAAATGAATAACAAACAAAAATAAGAAAATATGTTCACAATTTGATAACGCGTTTCTGTATTAACTACATAAATTAAACCATGTCGGAAAATAGCTCATTTAGCTAATGTTTCTTGTTAAGATATATGGCCAACTTTAAAAAGAGAATCTTGTATCTTTTAAGTCTTATTTCATTTGTAAAATAGCCTCCCAAATAGTTAAGTAGCTAATTAATTATAATTGTACTTATATTTTGTCAAGGAACTCTTCATTACAGGTTTTTGACAATACACAATAATATCATTCCATGCAAGGTGTCAATGCATTATCATTGTGTGGGAACGGACACCGGATATAGCTAAAAAAGTGATAAGTAAAAAACAATTATGCAGTTGGTTTTCTTTACCAGAGGTAAGATCTTGGTGTGTTAACGCATATCTACCGTATCCACAAATGAAACAAGTATTTGAACTAATAGCTGAATGCTAAATTTGGCCTATGGTATACTTTAAAGTGCTTACGATTTAGCAGACCTCGAAAAATGTTTCTTCATAGCTGAGATGATCACCTCAAAACTTACAGAATTTTGACAAGTATTGTTATTTTAGGAAATATATCGAATAAATAAAAAATCTAAATCGAAGGATTTCACAAGCATGAGCTCAACTATTTTTATTGTAAGAAATGGCAATGTAACTTTTGAACTGTTAAAGATATGCCCTTAGAAATGTTCACAGTACTGTACTGGGGATAGTTTCAAAGTTGGGAAATGTGTGTACTGGTGATGACATGCAAAATGGGACAAAAATTGATCGTAACACTGTTAATATACATGTATATGTCTATTTCAAACTTTCAAATAATCTGCAAAAAGTGAGTGTACAATTTGATAAGAAATTATTGGGCAAACTTTAGTTAACAATGAGTTTGATCCATGCTCCCCTAAATAAAAGTATGTATGCAAACTGCGTAAATTATGGTTGGTCACAATTTATACGTTCTTTCTCACTGAAGTGAACGAGCGGAGATCATTATTCTGTTCTAAATAATACCAACATCGACCCAAGCTTATAAAAAAGCTTCACGTGTTCCAAATTTGATCACAATATCTCATTCCCTACTATTGACTTTCTGTGTGTAAGAACGTACCTACGTGATTTACAAAGCAATACTATATATATGAATAGCAAACACAACATAAATTATACGGCCGTATGTTTTGTGTTACTTAATAAATCAGATTACCGGCATATTTCAAATATTTAGATATTGATGCTTGTGAAAAACACATCATAAATAACTAATATGTATGAATGAACAGTTTTAAGTACATACAGATACAAAAAACAACAACATGTTTTTGCTCTCATCCCTCGATATGGACAACATCGAACAATATCCCTCGAGCTCGCGTATAGGGAAATGGCAGTAATCATTATCACAGACTCGTTATTCTAAATACATTGTTACTATCCTCAGTCCACTTAAAAGCTATCCCCTGTGCAGTTATTTATTTGCTTCATCTATCCCCAGTACACTGCCAGGGCATCAAAAGGTATGAATATCTCCGTAACAACAAAATATATCATAATGATATCTTACACATTACTAGATTATGTAATTACAATGAAATCGCTCGATTCAGTTTTTATTCTTATTTTCAATTTGTTGATTAATGTTTGAAATGGTACCACATAAATGAACATTTGTGAGCGATCATCCAACATACGGCGAGAATTGGGCTATCATACAAAAGAGGAGACACATTTCCATCATAGTCGTATATTGCACAGTATCGAGTAATTCAAAACTCTTCGATTTTGTTAAATATATCACCATAAAATACAAAAAATGATAGAAAACGTTTCAGATTAGCCCTCGTTAATGACATGATAACTCGATAAGCCAGTTTTTATTACAAACTACACGCTACCTTTCGGTTCATACATTGAGTATTTTTCTCTTTTTTTATATTTCCTCAAATTCATGTTTAGCATTAAAAACATTGTTGTATATAGATAAATGCAATGCTATAGACTAATTGTTATGTAACGGCTTAAATAAAGTTTAGAAACAATACGTTAATAACATATATGTAAACAAATTTTAAAATAAATATTATATTAGTCATCAGATTTTTTAAACAGTCAAAGATTGTAACGTTCCGCTTGTAGGTGGCGGATGTGCGTTCATAATAACGTTCCGTTATAAACGGAAGTACGTTCATAACGGATGTAAACATGGTTGGTAATATGCAAATTAGCAAAGCACGGGCTATGTGAGAATAGAGAAGTTAGTGTATATAAAGACCAGTGGACCCCATTCAGGGTTGAGCATGCTTTTCCCTGAAGGGATCTGTTGGTGTTTGTTTCATTACGCCAGAAAGCTCGGCTATCTGGTGTTTGTTTGTTTGTTTGATGGTCTCGCAGGTTACAATTCATTGCAAGTTCCAGTTGACAAATAAAATATATTCTGCTCAAGTTGTGTTATAATGACGAAGTTATTCGAATTTATACAATGTTAGCGAAAAGCACCGGAAATATAAACGAAAAATGGAGACCGTTATTGTTCCTAGTTAACTCACTGAACTTATTTCTTTTATTATACCTAGTTTCACATTAATGTTAAAGTTGACATAACAAAGTTTTAAAGGTGCAATATTAAGTTGTTTCATACTCTAGCCGTCCTCAATATTTTATTAAAAAAACATGAGGTTTTTTACTGACATCGCATCTGCCTCTACACCTTAAACAAATTGCATAAATAGTTTACAAATAAGACAAATTAAGACATATTTGTATATTTTATATCATTTTGTTACATATAAAACAAAAAAGATTGCCAAATCAGTTTAACAAACATCGGTAATACAATGCGTTGCCTGGGGCAATAAGTTATTAACTGGGAATTATGAGACCGGATGGGACCGGATTTTACGAAGAGAGACCGGAAAATAGTATCGCCCGGGAATTACCGTTAACTTTGTTAAATTTATGTAGAGTTACATCCCTTGTTTGAAATTTTACCATTGAAAACACGCCGTTTATAAAATAAATATTTTTGTTTTAAACCGGAATGCAACAATAAGGTGTGATTTTTTAGTAGGTATTAACCGAGTAAAATAAATGTAAGTACTGTATTATACGAAAGTACGTTTGTATGCCATCAAATTATGTTTATTTATTTCTATATATCTCATTATTTGAGTCGAACTTTCTGCCGAAATCCCTGCCCTGCGGGGACGAACTAATGGTAAAATTATCTCCAATTGCCCCCACACCCCAGATACCATAGGCAACTCTCAAATCTTTGCTATATTTTGCACGAAGACAAAACCACCAGAGGTAAAAACATGGCCCATTTCCCGGGCTATCCCCGGTATACCCGGGGGGGGGGGGGAGGGGGGCGTGGTTACAATTAACTGGTGCATAAACGGTAAAGAAACCAAGCAATAAATCACAAGTCTGTCTAAATATGCTGTTGTCTGCAGTGATTTTTTTTCGTGAAATTTACTGCCGAATAACGGCTGTTTCTCCCCGCCGAAAATCGTCTAATTTTCCCAAAAAATAGTCATATTTTCCACAAAATTGGTAATCAATTCCCCTCAGAAATGAATAAAAAATACAACTTTGAATTGTCAGGTTTTTTTCGGCAATATTTATAGCCGGTATTCGGTCATGTTCCCAATGGCAAAAAGTACCCTTTTTTCCCATTTCTGAATAAAAATTTCCAATCTGGAGATCTAAAACTTCAAAAGAAAATAAGAATAAAAGACGATGAAATTATAAACAAAACAGTTATTTCCCCTACATGCAAGCGCCTATTCACAGAAACATACAATGATGTAATATCCGCGTCATGGTGAAAGTTGGGTTTTCATTGGTTTAACTCCATTTTTTCATCCAATCAGAGAGCATGTAACAAATTAAGAGTTCAAATCATTGTGTTAAAAACATGTGTCATTGTCAACAATAGGATTACTAACTTAAAAGTGATAGTAAATTATTCGGTGCAGGAGGGGATTAAAATAACTAATAGACAATGCTGCTCTTTGTCATGCCTAAGGCCAGAGTTTTTTATCATTAGATTTACGGGAGATTTTTCAAAAAGTTGGGTAAGGAGGAGGAAATAAAAATAAAAATAAAATGCATAAAATGTCCCGAAGGAGAAATAAATAAAAATAAAATGGATTTTTCTTCGATTTTTTTTATTTTTTAAATCTTCTTATATCATGAAGACAAAACACACCTTACTTGTGTCAGCTTTTTCATAGGCTGAACAAAGGGTGAAAGACCACCATACAGTTTCAAAAGCATAATTAAAGATCCATTTAAAGACTGAAAATATTTACCTTAACGCAGTTCAAGCGCTTATTGAAATTAATGCACCAGTCAATTGTAACCACGGCACCCCAGATCCAGCCAACTCTGGGTAAAATCCATGTCCTGCAGGAACAAACTGAGGGTAAAATCCCTGCCAAATGCCCCCGCACCCCAGGCCCATACCCCGCTATATTTTGCGCGAAGACAAAACCACCGGGTTCACCTGGCACTGCGGGGCCACCGGGGAGGTAAAAACATGGCCCATTTCCCCGGCTATCCCCGGTATACCCCGAACCGGGGCGGGGGGCTGTGGTTACAATTGATTAGTGCATAATTGTTAAGTAGATATTTGTTCAAATGCATCTATGCATACATGTGATACATATATTATCAACCCATATATTTTATGAAACATGTCAGTGTAATAAAGAAGTTAAAATGGCCTGCCAATTTCTAACCTTTTGCCCACAATATAAGCATTTCCTTTTAATAGTGAAGTGATCAAACATTGAACAATGTTTAAGACACGGAAAGGAGGTCAAATGATTTGTATGTCTTTAACATATAGCACCGTGACCATTTACCGTTATGTGGTTTTCATATAGAAAATATTACCAAATAAAGTCTAAGCCTTGATGGATATACCTATTCACTTCAAAGTTTGACAGGGCTTACGGAAGCATAGACAGTCAAGTGTAATATATTTCAAAATAACTGGTTAAAAACTGATTTTATAATTGATCCTGAACAATATCATTCGAATTCCAGCTATTGGGATGCACTTTGACACATTAGCAACTGATCAGTTTAACTTCTTGCACTGACTGCCAAATGTTATCTTATGTTCCAATGTTTTCTGTCTTGCCAGAAACAAACACAATGTTATTATTAGCTCATTTTCAGTATTTTATAACGATGTAAATTATAATTGATTATTAAACAAATTGACAACTACGAACGTAAGAAGATACCTTGTGTTTTTCGCTTCAAATATCAGATATGTGACCGTGAGGCAGTGTGTTCAATGCTCCTCAGAGTCAAATTCAGAAATAAATATCCATTTTGACTATGATGAACACGATATCATTTTGCAGTTTGTGTTTGTCAGAAGCTTTGAATATTTGCGCTGTAATCCAATTCATCCTTTTTAATATACTACGTGCGCCAACGACTTTTTTATTGACAAACACAACCCACGAATTTCTGTCTCCTTATTTTGACCGGATGTTGTGCAATCATTCCACCATGGACCTATAAACCATGCTTTATAGGTCCGTGATTCCACGAATCGCGAACAAGATACTAGATCTACAAAAAATCACAATAAACACGCCTTAAGTTATCGACGGTTTGATTTAAATAAAGTAACATAAACATTGAAACGTCTTGGTAGTAAAACTTTTCTATATAGCTGACATTGACTCGCTACTTTCACTTTTGACAGGACGTTGTTATGGTTACGGGTACCTGTTCTGTTTCCCCGCGTTTTTGCGACTGGTTTACATATAATTGAAGTAAAAATACCGATAATGAATGACAATTAGTACACCATTCGGAGCTCCTCGGCCATTTTTTCAAAAACAACCTCGGATGTATGCCGGTACATTTGTTGAAGTAGTCCGTATTTTTTTGAATAAAAGCATTAATTAAATGTAGTGTTTAAGAGTTGTATTCATTGCTCTCAGTTTAAATTGATTGCCAGTGAAGTGTATTATTGCAAACATAATTACGATTCCCAAGAGTTAAGTCATAAATTTTAACTACTAAATAAGATTACTACGCGATCTATTTGCAGCGGACTTAAACGTACCACTTTTTAAGTATGTAAACCGTCCATATATACATCCGAGGTTGTTTTTGAAAAAATGGCCGAGGAGTTCCGAATGTTAGTACACCAGTTGCTTCTGAGATATGGGTTATAGAACACTAATTTTATTTTCTTCGTAACATTGGAGCAACGTTCGTCGGAAAAAATAAAAATAAAACTAGGAAATTTTATTTTATTTTTATTTGGGTTTTGCAATATTTAGGTACGGCGCTCCCGTAAATCTAAAGATATAAAAACTCTGGCCTAAACTACATGTTTACATACGTGACATTGACCTTCATTGCCAATATCGGAAACTGAGAAGTGAAACTGAAAGTAGACAATTGTATTTATTCATTATAATGATGGTGTATTTACTTTTTGATGAATGCCGAAGGAAACATGTTGATGAAATCCTACAAAATTCAATCATTTGTTTTATGATCATTTGCAAACAAGTCTTGACTATTTGGAAATTGGAAAAAAATATAAAACATATATCAAATTCTCTCTATGAGTGTGAAAGTCATCATTTTTAAAAGACAGCAGATTTTGTATCCAATTTAAGAGGAAGATCAGCCCATTAAATTGTCTCTGAAATTTTTAAGAACATGTTAACCAATCAATTGACTATTTCAAAGAGTTAAAACAAGGGATTAAACAATGTAAGGTGTTAACAGAGTCAGTGCATATTATGATGATAATACCAATGTTATTCATTATAGTATTATATAAATTATATCCTTGGTAATTATTTATGAAGAATTTCTCAAAATTGATAGGGATCATTTGGCACAAAAAATCATGTTTTTTACATGTTTTGATGATAGTAACAGTCATTAAAGAGAGTTGAAAAAGTTTTAATAGGTGTCTTTGTTACTGTTTATTTTAAATGACCATTTTAATGTTCATTGTATTTTCCCAATTTTGGGAATTAACGCGCTTATTTTCCCAATTGTAAAGCCACAGGTGGTTTTGAAAATTTAAATAAAAATCACTGCTGTCTGTTTATAAGATCACTGATAACAATTATTCAATCAATAACAACGCATGCTTACAGCAGTGTGCGGTTTCGCGTGAATACAGGGGTGCCTTAACGAAAACCATCATAACTTAATTAAGGGCATTCGGAGCTCCTCGGCCATTTTTTTCAAAAACAACCTCGGATGTATATGGACGGTTTACATACTTAAAAAGTGGTACGTTTAAGTCCGCTGCAAATAGATCGCGTAGTAATCTTATTTAGTAGTTAAAATTTATGACTTAACTCTTGGGAATCGTAATTATGTTTGCAATAATACACTTCACTGGCAATCAATTTAAACTTAGAACAATGAATACAACTCTTAAACACTACATTTAATTAATGCTTTTATTAAAAAAAATACGGACTACTTCAACAGATGTACCGGCATACATCCGAGGTTGTTTTTGAAAAAATGGCCGAGGAGTTCCGAATGAATTAAGGGATGGTATTATATGCATACAACATAGAAATAGAGTCACGCATACAATGTAGGTGAAGAAGGGTTTTCAATTTTGCATACAACATTCTCAAAGAGGGTTGTTAAGAAACGCATACAATGAAGAATAAGAAAAAAAATATTGGCATCAAAATTTTATTGTTTAAATCAATAAGTTATTATGTTTATGAGTTAAGTCAAGCGAAACTTAGTTGTTTGAATAAGGAATAAAACCTCATTTCAAATCATTAAAATTGGTTTAATAGCTAGAATTATGAAGGAAACAAAATATTATTTTTTATGAAAACATTGTAATTGGGTAAAGTAAAGACATCAATGGTAAGAACAATATGGTAGGACTTTGAAGATTGTATTCGAAATACACCCACAAGTTGTTTATTCATTGAATATAAATACATCTATGAAACAGAAACATATCATGTCACACTGATTATGATACATATTAGACACATGTAATGTAAATAGATAGATATAAATAATTTGTCAAAGTAAAAGACTAGTTTCAAAATAATAGACATATTGTACATGTATTTTCAAGAATTAACGTAAATACAGTTAGAGATTGTATCTGAAATGAACACAGCTGCATAAGTATGATAAATATAAAAAATCAATTTTAATCGATGCATTTCATCAAAGATGCATGCGAATTATAAATATATTATATAAATATTACATGAAAAACACAGAAATATATATATAGGTATTTTTATATAATTTTTATTTGTTAATTCCTTCTTAATCATATTGTTTTACCTGTTGTTGGAAATGCTGTAAGTTTTCAAAGCATTGAAATAAATGCTCTCTTAATTTAGTAGTATCAAATATCAAATTATGTCAAAGTGTTTTATTAAACTGAAAAAAGTTGCATATATATGCAATGGCAAAGAGGTCACAATCAGTGCTTATTTGTTTGTTTCACAACACTAGGCACTTTTGTTTTAATCATTTTTAAATTTTTCCCATAATTTTGTGACTGTTGGAATTTTAATCCATCTGGTATAAAAAAATTATTTCTGTTCCTGTACTATCCAATTAATAAATGTTATATTTTTGCTAAATTGAACTCACCAAATTTTATTTGTCACCAAACACCTATCTTTATGACATTCCTAAAATTAATTATGTGTGAGTAAAGAACAAACAAAACATTGTATATCACCTGCTTTCATGGATACTAGAAATATGTGTCAGAATTTTGGGGAGTCTAAAATTATGCCCGCCTTTGAAGAAGAGGGGTATAATGCTTTGCACATGTCGGTTGGTCAGTCTGTGGGTAGGTCGGTCAGTCGGTCCGTCAGTAGACCAATGCTTGTCCGAGTGATAACTCAACAATTCCTGGATTTATGGTCATCAAATTTGACATGAAGGTTGGGCCTGACCAGTAGATGACCCCTTTTGATTATATTGGTCATTGGGACAAAGGTCAAGGTCACAGTGGCCTTTAATGGTGAAATGATTTTAAAGCTTGTCTGAGTGATAACTCAACAATGCCTTGACCTATGGTTATCAAACTTGACATAGAGGCTTGACCAGGAGATGACCCCTATTGGTTTAAGGGTTCAAAGGGTCAAGGTCAAGTGACCTAGAATGATAAAATGTTGTCCGAGTGATAACTCGACAATGTCTGCACCCATGGCCAACAAACTTGACTCAGAGATTGGGCCTGACCAGTAGATGACCCCTATTGATTTCGCAGGTCATTGAATCAAAGGTCAAGGTCACAGTGACCTTGAATGATAAAAGGTTGTCAGAGTGATAACTAGACAATGCCTGCACTTATGGTCCTCGAACTTAAGGGTTGGACCTGACCTGTACATGACCCCTTGTGATTTTTGGTGTCATCAGGTCAAAGGTCAAGGTCACAGTGACCTTGAAAGCAACATGCTTGCTGTGTGATAACTCATCTCAGTCCATGCATATTTCTTTCAATTATCCAAATAAGCCTGACAACATGGCGCTCAGGGTCGGGCAAACCTCTCTTGTTTTAAAGAAGACAATGAACTAAAGCAAAGGATTGTCATAAGACAGCATAGGCCAATAATGATTTAGATCAAATCACTGAAGCTGTGTAGTATACACAGATTGGTGTGGGCCACGTATAGAAGTCAAGTTATATAAGACTGCTGACAAAAAATCAGATTGTAGATATATAAGTTCAAAAATTGATGTTTTATGCATTTTTCTTGAATCAGTTAAATTATTTTTCGAATGGAAATTTGAAAATCTACGATCTGATTTATTGTCAGCAATCTTATATCATTGGTTTGAGAATATTTACTCAAAAAATTGCTCTTTCCAAGACAAAAAATAAAAAAAAGATGTTAAAATGGTCAATCTGTGAGAGTGCAACTTTAAAGATGTCAACAAACTAATTTAAAGGATTGTCACAAGCTATGTTTAATTGACCATACTTAGTGCAAAAGCTGGTACTTGAATAAGTGCTATTTTATGTAATTATACTAACAAATTCAGTTACATTTCTGATTGTATAGCAACACTCTTACCAACTATGGGATGTTTTATTATTCATGTTGAATTGCTCCAGAAAATTGTATGTGTTATTGATCAACTCATTGCATTTTTAAGCAAAAGAACAATTAAGATTCCTTTAAGTTCATATACAACATGCACATATTGAAAATTATAATATAGACAAGTAAAATTAAATCTCTTATAATTATCAGTATAAATTTACAAATTATACAATTTCACATCATGTATAACAAGAAAGAGAAATTTGTGCGCTTGGTTTTCAAAATACCAAAAATAATTCACAAAAAACAACAACATAGCAACAACAGTATATTTTATGTACCTGTCAATCGTAACCACGCCCCCCCCCCCCCCAGGTTAGGGGAATAGCAGGGACTTTGACTTTCGGTCCAGCCAAGCCCGGGCAAAATCTCCGTCCTGCGGGGATGAACTGCTGGTAAAACCCCGCCAAATGCCCCTGTACCTCAGGGACCCTAGATAAGGCCCATATCCTGCTATATTTGGCGTGAAGACAAAACCACCGCATTCACCCTGCATTGTGGGGCAACCTGAAAGGTAAAAACCGTCAATTTTCCTGGCTATCCCCGGTATACCCCCAGACCGTGGGGGGGGGGGGTTGTCGTGGTTACAATTGACTGGGGCATTACTTATCTGTATTGCTCAATTTGCATAGTGCATACTAATTAAAATATCCATATTTCTCAATATGCAATATGTGAAAAAACTTATATTAACTATTCCAAAACAAATTATCAATTCAGATATTTAATGGACCGCCAGAGATTATTGTTGAGTTTTCATGTAATACTGTATTGAATTAAAGGTTTTTCTGTGTTGTCTCTTTACATTAGCATGCGTTTTCATGCAATCTTAAAATTTCTATTTAGATAATAGATTAAAAAAGAAAAATCAATTATGTTCTATTTTTTAATGCAAAAACTAAAAACAAAGTGAACAAACTATTATGCACTTGACTAAACTCATAAACATTATAATTTATTGACTATTAATTAACAATAAAATTTCAATGTCAATATTTTTTTGTTATTCTATATTGTATGCCTTTCTGAACAACCTTCTTAGTGTATGTTGTATTCAAAGTTCAAAACCCTTCTTAGCTTATTCTTGTCTTGTATTCTGTATGTGTTGCCTTATTTCTATGTTGTATGCAATTCAAACTGTGCCCTTAATTATTAATTATGGTATATTCTACAATTTATACACCAATATAAAGCTGAAGAAATTACCTTTCATTTGATAAAAAACAATTCGTCATAGCTTATTTATTAAAAATGGTATATTTACAACAAACAAATTTGGGGAAACAATATATGTGTAAACTTTGAAAATGGGACCCCAAATTGGTCAGAAAAATCTACAAGACAAACTATATGTTAGCCTCTGCTTGCAACGGCAAAACGCACTGGTACGCATTATCAGAACTTGACTTGTGACTTTGAATAAGAATAATCACATTGTTATTTTGATATTTGCGCGTTATATTGAATTTTGTGATTTTTTTTTGTCGCCTATGTAGCATGCGAGACATAATGGTTCATGTTGGTCGGCATTGTCGTCTTCACATCAGTATGATTTCATGTCCCATTTCTAACGATTTTCCAATGTTTATTGGCATAATATCTTGACTGAGATTGATCAACAGTTGTATCGCACTATTTACCCAAGAATTAAAGCCCTTGAATTGCATTTTTTCCAAATAAACTTTGTCTGCTCTCTTTCTTGTAAAGTTCTTATCCTACCTTTATCAAACTTTGTTACAGTGAATATACCTCGACTAAGTTATGCACCAGTCAATTGTAACCACGACCCCAAGGTCCCGGGGTATACCGTGAATAGCCGGGGAAAAGGGCCGTGTTTGTACCCTTCAGGTGTCCCCGAAATGTGGGGTCAAAGCGATAGCTTTGTATTCATACCAAACATAGCGGGGAAGGGCCTTACCTAGGGTCCCTGGGGTGCGGGGGCATTTGGCGGGGGGTTTACCAGCAGTAAGTCCGGATTTTTCCCGGGCTTGGCTGGACCGAAAGTCAAAGTCCCCTCTCTTTCCCGGACCCTGTGGGTCCGTGGTTACAATTGACTGGTGCATTGAATAAACAACCATCGTATTACTAACATTTGAGTTATTGCCCTTGAATTGTCAAAAATGCCGAAATTAACTTTGACCGCTCGCCTCTTTTTCTAGATAAACACGATTAACTTTACTGGATTAAAATGATTAGGGCATACATTTGTAATTGCTTGAACACGTTTGAACCACAAGCGTCTGGCTCATTTTTATACCTCCGACAAACAAAGTTTGAAGGGAGTATATTGGAGTCATTATACCCCCGACAAACGAAGTTTGAAGGGGGTATATTGGAGTCACTCTGAATTCGGTCGGTCGGTTGATCGGTCGGTCGGTCCGTTGCAATTTACCTTGTCCGGATCATAACTTAAAATTTACTGGATGGAATTTGATCAAACTTCATACAATGGTAGAGCATAATGAGAGGAAGTGCAGTGTACAATAAACATAACTCTATTCTTGCTTATTACTGAGTTATTGCCCTTTGTTACTTTTTTTGTCCGGAGTATAACTTGAAAAAGTATTGGATGAAAATCATTGGAACTTCATACAATGGTAAAGCACAATGAGAGGAAGTGCAGTGTTTAAGAACCATAACCCTACTTAAGCTGATTACTGAGTGATTGCCCTTTATTTGTTATTTTTTGCTGTCAATTTTTTTTCCAGACATTAACCTGAACACTACTTGATGGAATTTATTAAAACTTAATAAAATGGTAAAGCACAATGAGAGGAAGTGCAGTGCACAAGAACCACAACTCTATTTCAGCCAATTACAGAGTTATTTCCCTTTGTTACTTTTTTCTTGTCAGGAGCATAACTTAAAAACTATTGGATGGAATTTAATAAAACTTCATACAGTGATATATCATAATGAGAGGGAGTGCGGTGTAGAGGAACCGCAATTCTATTTTAGCCAATTACAGAGTTATTGACCTTCGTTACTTTTTTCTTGTCCGGAGGATAATGAGAAGGAGTTCAGTGTACATGAATCAATACACTATTTTAGCAGATTACAGAGTAATTGCCTTTTTATGCCCCCGAAGGTGGGCATTTTAAAATCGCACCGTCCGTCCGTCTGTCCGTCCGTCCATCCGTCCGTCCGTCCTTCCGTCCGTCCGTGTGTCCGGCTCAATAACTCGTGTCCAGGCTGTAACTTTCCCTTGTAAGGACATATTTTAAAATAACTTGCCACAAGTGTTCCACATACCAAGACGACGTGTTGCGTGCAAGACCTGTGTCCCTACCTCTAAGGTCAAGGTCACACTTAGTGTTTATTCACAATGGATTGCTGCATATAAGGACATAGAGTAAAGGTTGTCGGGTCCAGGCTGTAACTTTCCCTTGTATGGACAGATTTTAAAATAACTTACCACATGTGTTCCACATACCAAGACGACATGTCGCGTGCAAGACCCGTGTCCCTGCCTCTCAGGTCAAGGTCACACTTAGGTGTTTATTCACGTGTCGCGTGCAAGACCCGTTTCCCTACCTCTAAGGTCAAGGTCACACTTAGTGTTTATTCACAATGGAATGCTGTAAATATAAGGACATAGAGAATAGGTTGTCGTGTCCGGGCTGTTACTTTCTCTTGTATGGACATATTTTAAAATGACTTGCCACATGTGTTCGACATACCAAGACCACGTGTCGCGTGCAAGACCCGTTTCCCTATCTCTATGGTCAAGGTCACACTTAGTGTTTATTCACAATGGAATGCTGCATAGCGTATAGGTTGTCCTGTCCAGGCTGAAACCTTTTGTTGTATGGACATATTTTAAAATAACTTGCCACATGTGTTCGACATACCAAGACGACGTGTCGCGTGCAAGACCCATGTCCCCACCTCTAAGGTGAAAGATACACTTAGTTTTTATTCACAATGGAATGCTGAATATAAGGACATAAGAGTGTAGGTTGTCAAATATTGGTGTTTGTTTTATGTTCAGAGGCAATTTAAAATAACTTGCCATATGTATTTGACACATAAAGGCAAGATCAACTTTTTATGTACTGACCTTGTTCATAGGTCAATGTCACATTTGGGGGCATTCGTCACATACTGTGACAGCTCTTGTTTGTTTTTTGTTTTTTTCAAACTTTTGTCCGGACATTAACTTGAAAACTACTAGATGGAATAGCATAAAACTTCATACAATGATAAATCATAATGAGAAGCGACGTTGGGGGGTATTAAAACCCCTCGGTGATAGCTCTAGTTTGCGTCTAAAATGTGGAATAATATTATTTTGGGTACATATATTATGAGATTAAGAACACATCTGAAGAAAGTATATGCCTTAGATATATTAATAAGTATATCTAAGGCATATACTATCTTCAGATGTGCTGTTTATCTCATTATATATGTACCCAAAAAATATTTATCCACATTTTAGACACAAACAATGAGCCAGATGCTTTTGGTTTGAACTACAGCCAGATCACTCTAGAGTTATGGCCCTTGAATTGTTAAAAAAATGCCCAAATTCACCTTACTCGAGCATTTCTTATCCAATCATTAGCGAATGGGATGACAAGGGCAATGGGGTTACTATCACATTTGTTGTCTCAAATGGATAGCATAATATATTCTAAAAATTAAATATGACCAAAGAAATGTTAAAAAATGCCCAAATGCCCAAATGCATTTTATGCGCTCTCTAGCATTTTCTTTATCCAATTTTTACAAAATGTCGTCGCAATGTTAATACGAACACTTTCTCAACTGATTTCAAATACTCTTCATTCAGGTCTAACAGACCTTCAATTGTCAAAATTTTACAAAAAAAAATCACCTTGACAACTACCCTTACGGAAGCATTTTTATTCAATCTGTACAAAACAGAGAGCAATGTTTATAGCCATACTATATACTACAAGTTTGATAGCCAAGAACAAGGATGCAACATTTATTTTGGAGTTGTTGGCCTTAAATTTTCAAATTTGACCATCTCTACACATAACATTTTATCATTTGATATATTAGAATAAAAAAATTAAGTTCAAAATTTAAACATATCGCTCTAGTAACGTAAGGTCCTACTGATAATAAATAATTGCTTTATTGGTTTCCATTCCGAAAAAGTTGGCGCTCGAAGCAAGCGACATTTTCAATTCGCGGAATCCTAGTAAATGCTCTTCGATTTCACTGTTAATAAATTTGCGATAATTATCGTCGCAAATTTCAAAATAACGATACAGCTACATGTATTCCTACTGTGTTTACTTCCTGTCTATTGTTACATGTTTTGCTTTTTGTTGTGCACACAATCATTTTCAAGCATATATGTAACTATTGCAGTTCCAATGGCAACGGAGGTACCAACAAAGAAACGGAAGACTGGCGGCGTCTTTGTGAGGGGTGTGACTCAATGTCAACCTTGCTCCAGTGGTGGGGAAACCATCTTAGCAGACGCGTATTGTAATGACTGCGAGGAATTCATGTGTCCGAACTGTACAGGTGTCCATAGAAAACTGAAAGCAACAAGGTCTCACCACTGCAAGGAAATCAAATGTGGTAGATGTGAAATTGCTAGAGGACCGAATAAACGAATGGCGTTGAATTCCAGTGCGAAAAATGTGCAAGGAACTAAAAGTAGCCAATTAGATGAATTAATAAATAAGCCGTGTAAGCAGCATCCATCAGAGCCTATTAAGTACTTCTGTTCGATCCACCAAACCCTAGTCTGTGGGCATTGTCTTGCACTAGAACATCGAGCATGTGAAGTGAAGATAATTTCTGAAATATGTGATGATTTTAAAGATGGTCAGGAACATAAAGATGTCCAGAAAGAATTTGTACAAGTATTACAGGATGTAAATGAAACGATTTCTGATTCTGAAAAAAACATTGCATCAATTAAAGAACTCGGTGATATTGAAATTTCTAAGCTGAGAAAATTTCACGATGAGATCACCAAGTACTTAGATGAAAGAGAAAAATGTATCGTTGGTTGCATAAAACGTATGAGAAGCATGAATAGATTAAATCTAGCCTATTTGAAGACACACTGTAATCAACTAAAGACCAGCGTCGAAGAAACCCTGTCTAAACTTAATTCACCCGAAACTAATACTTTCCAGTTGTTCATACTTGTCAAAAAGGTCAAGGCACAGCTTAAGGATTGTCACTTGAGCCTAGACTACATTAAAAAGGAGAATGCCATTATCATGTACCGTTTTGAAAAGGACCCTGCGACTGTAAATTTGTTAGCATCAAAAACCGGCCTTGGAGAGATATTCGACATTGTTGAACAACAGATATAATTATGATTTCTGAACGAAGACAGAAGTTGACTAAAGAGGAATGTATTCTCACCAAGGTCATTCAACAAACAGTTCATATGAGAGCATGTGAGAACTAAATGTGTCAAAGTGTGAAGCACTACTCAGATATGTTTATGTATTTACTTTACAACACTGAGAAAATGGTTGATTGCCTTTATACTGATTATTTGTCTTGCACAGCCTTAATTGTTCAGAAAAAAAACCCAATACAGTAATGACTAAAACATTGTAGTTGATTTAAGCAGAGGATGATTAAGTGAATAAAAAGTATACTCATATGCTCCCTTTTTAGATATATTAAGCTGTTTAGCTCACCTGAGCACAAAGTGCTCAAGGTGAGCTATTGTGATCGGTCTATGTCTGGCGTCTGTCTTTCGTCGTCAGTCGTCCATCATCCGTCGTTCAGCGTCAACATTTGGCTATGATCATCTTCTTCTCCTAAACCGCTTGGACAATTTTAATGAAACGTCCTAGTTTGAAATTGTTCAAAGAAATGAGTTCCATGCAGAACTCTGGTTGCCATGGCAACCTAAAGGAAAACGTCAACAATTGGTTATAATCTTCATCTTCTCCTAAAGCCCTTGAACAATTTTAATAAAACTTCATAGGAATGGTCCTTGGTTGGTACTTTTTCAAGATTGTTAAAAATGACTTCCATGCAGAACTCTTGTTGCCATGGCAACCTATAGGAAAAATTACAAAACTTTTTTGGCAAATACTTGGAGGCCTAGTGTTTAAATATTAGGTGTATTACACTGCCTATTGGTTATCTACCATGTTTATTCAACTTATGCCCATAGAGAAAAATTGGCCTCATTTCATGGGTAACTAGTTCATTATAAATACAATTTATAAAAATCTGATAATTACTCTTAAATCAAGGGTAGCAAGTCTTGCTATATGGTCTCCCTTTTTGTTGGAGATTCCACTACTTTTTATTTTTAGTAACAAAGGAATAGATTTTAAATTTATTAAGTCTTCAACATAGTCACTTCTAAGGTAAATATTGTTTTTTTTAAGGGATATAGATTCAAGTAAGCAGTATACACTTTATTCATTTTTACTTAATGATTAATTTAATAATCAGACTTTTCCATTGAACTTGATGTAGATTATTGTAAACTTCATGTAGATTATTCTAAGCTACAATCTTATTTTTAGTGTGGATAGTGAATAAGCCTTGTATAAAGAAAAAAATGAATCTTAACATTTGAAGGAAGGTAATGTTGTCCTAGATGGAAGTAGCAATATCAGTTGAGGGTGCTGAATTTGTTCAGATATTTGATTTTAAGAGCTTAAGGCAGTTTATCAATGTTATTGGATGGTGCACTGTTTGTTGTTTGTGTATATATACTGAAAGTTGTTTTCAGTGTGCAGGCAATTTAACGAAGTCCAGTCAGTATGCATGCAATTAAACAAAGATCTGTCAGTGTGCAGGCAACTGAAAAAAGTCCTGTCAGTGTTCAGGTATCTATACCAAGTACTGTCAGTGTGCAGGCGACTGAACAAAGTCCTGTCAGTGTGCAAGTATGAGTATAAAATTCTGTCAGTGTGCATTTAATCATCATGTCTTGTCAGTTTGCAGGCAACTGAACAAAATCCTGTCAGTGTGCAGTCAATCACCAAGTCCTGTCAGTGTGCAGGAAACTGTGACAAGTCCTGTCAGTGTTCAGGCAACTGTGACAAGTCATGTCAGTGGTTATCCAGGCAACATGTTTGACCAGTATGTTTTTCAATATTCTTTAAGAAAAAAATGTCAAGCTTAATTGATAACAAACTCTTTTACTCAGGTGAGCAGGTGAGTCCGTGTGTCTGTGGTAAACTATGATAATTAATACTGAATTCAAATTCGACTCTAACCGCTGCACTTATAACCCTTTTATTATAATTATAATGCATTAAATAATAGAGAAGACATGATTTAACGTAATGCACTTTTTTTCTTACATCATTTTACAACGCGTAATAATACTTTTTATGACGAGACGATATAGGTGGGTTTTGTCATAGCCTTTGTGTCGACGGTGGCACCATGGAGTCTGTTGATGGTTGTCCTCGTACTCAACAAAATCCGTAATTGACATTTGTTTGAAATTTGCATTTCTTTCTATTTGCACTACGACATTATCCGTGTCACAGTATGTTTAAGAAGTATCATGGGATTATCGGAATTATTTATTATGCCTTTTGCTCATCAAGAACACAGACCTTGTTACAAGTACCTCCATCCCATACACGTTGCGTAAGATAGGTCCGTATATCCATCCCATACACGTTGCATAAACTGGGTCCGTATACCCACCCCGTACCCGTCGCATGTACGGGGTCCGTATATATACATCCCGTACCCGTCGCATGTACGGGGTCCGTATATATACATCCCGTACCCGTCGCATGTACGGGGTCCGTATATATACATCCCGTACCCGTCGCATATACGGGGTCCGTATATATACATCCCGTACACGTCGCATATACGGGGTCCGTATATCCATCCCGTACCCGTCGCATATACGGGGTCCGTATATACATCCCGTACCCGTCGCATATACGGGGTCCGTATATATACATCCCGTACCCGTCGCATATACGGGGTCCGTATATATACATCCCGTACCCGTCGCATATACGGGGTCCGTATATATACATCCCGTACACGTCGCATATACGGGGTCCGTATATCCTTCCCGTACACGTATCCATCCAGTACACGTCGCATATACGGTGTCCGTTTATCCACCCCGTACTCATTCAGTTAAAATTCGGTTTACATTCAACACCTGAAGAACACTTTGGCTCAAAAAACTTAAACTTTTTAGTATAATTGGTCATGACCAGCATATAAGCCATATTAATTTTGAAGTCAGTGGATCAAAGGTCAAGTTTGTTGTGATTAAGCCGAAAATCGGTTTCCCATCAATATCTGTAGAACACTTTGGCACAGGGACCTCGAACTTTGTAGGCAGATTAATCATGGCCAGCAGATGAACTCTATAGCTTTTGAGGTCAGTGGGTCAAAGGTCAAGGTCGTTGTGACCGTAAGCTGATAATAGGCAGCTTCCAATCAATAATTGAAAAATGCTAAGGCCTAGAGACCTCGAACTTGGTAGAGGTCCCTCAAGCATGACCAGCATACATACACATGTCTAACAAATATCAATTTGGACTGAAAAACCTTTTACTAGTTACTAAATAACGCATTTATGGAAAATATTAACTAGTAATAACAAGATTGTAACCCTGCATGTTATAGCAGAAAGCGCAAAAATATTTTATGATTGGTGAATGATAAAAGATTTAGTGTGGTCTAATATTGTCTCATAAGGTAGATATACTGTGTTTTATGCTCATTCCTTTCAAATTCAACTCGGTGTCCATCATAAGAACCATTGTTTACGACAATTGTTCATCCTTTATAGAATATTAAAACAATATTATTAACTATGGTTAATCTTATTTGTGATTAAGAGTGCATCTTTAAGT